>NC_079163.1:138460011-138764033 GCF_947563725.1 Argiope bruennichi
TTTTGCTGGTCTTCAGTTCGAGTCTCGAAACTGAGAACTTTTTAAATATATTTTTCTTTCCTTTTTTTAACATTTTTTTAAGATATTTTTATCCTTTATTCCCACACTTACTACGAACTTTTAAAAATCGTATACTAGTAAAATAAAATTTTATGTCAAAATATTTCTATATTCAAGAGAAATTTAAGGAGTTGAGTTCACGCACATGCGCAGAATTCATTCCTATTCAAACATTGTGCTTTTAGACCAGAATGACACCACGTTAAAACTTTTAGTGGATAATCATAATGAGAGTCTTAGACAATTCAGACGCGCTGCGAGTAGGAAGCTTCGTGGCCAGATCGGCAGCACGAGCCATCTAATTTGCTGGTCGTCAGTTCGAGTCTCCAAACTGAGAACTTTTTAAATATATTTTTCTTTTATTTTTTTTACATTTTTTTTAGATATTTTTATCCTTTATTCCCACACTTACTACGAACTTTTCAAAATCTTATACTACTAAAATAAAATTTTGTGTCAAAATATTTCTACATTCAAGAGAAATTTTAGGAGTCGACTTCACGCACATGCGCAGAATTCATTCCTATTCAAAACATTGTGCTTTTAGACCAGAATGACACCACGTTAAAACTTTTAGTGGATAATCATAATGAGAGTCTTAGACCATTCAGACGCGCTGCGGGTACGAAGCTTCGTGGCCAAATCGGCAGCACGAGCCATCTAGTTTTGCTGGTCTTCAGTTCGAGTCTCGAAACTAAGAACTTTTTAAATATATTTTTCTTTTCTTTTTTTTACATTTTTTAAAGATATTTTTATCCTTTATTCCCACACTTACTACGAACTTTTCCAAATCTTATACTACTAAAATAAAGTTTTATGTCAAAATATTTCTATATTCAAGAGAAATTTTAGGAGTCGCGTTCACGCACATGCGCAGAATTCATTCCTATTCAAAACATTGTGCTTTTAGACCAGTATGACACCACGTTAAAACTTTTAGTGGATAATCGTAATGAGAGTCTTAGACCATTCAGACGCGCTGCGGGTACGAAGCTTCGTGGCCAGATCGGCAGCACGAGCCATCTAGTTTTGCTGGTCTCCAGTTCGAGTCTAGAAACTGAGAACTTTTTCAATATATTTTTCTTTTCTTTTTTTTTTAAATTTTTTTATATATTTTTATCCTTTATTCCCACACTTACTACGAACTTTTCGAAATCTTATACTACTAAAATAAACTTTTATGTCAAAATATTTCTATATTCAAGAGAAATTTTAGGAGTCGAGTTCACGCACATGCGCAGAATTCATTCCTATTCAAAACATTGTGCTTTTAGACCAGAATGACACCACGTTAAAACTTTTAGTGGATAATCATAATGAGAGTCTTAGATCATTCAGACGCGCTGCGGGTACGAAGCATCGTGGCCATGTCGGCAGCACGAGCCATCTAGTTTTGCAGGTCTTCAGTTCGAGTCCCGAAACTGAGAACTTTTTAAATATATTTTTCTTTTCTTTTTTTTACGTTTTTTTTAGATATTTTTATCCTTTATTCCCACACTTACTACGAACTTTTCCAAATCTTATACTACTAAAATAAAATTTTATGTCAAAATATTTCTATATTCAAGAGAAATTTTAGGAGTCGAGTTCACGCACATGCGCAGAATTCATTCCTATTCAAAACATTGTGCTTTTAGACCAGAATGGCACCACGTTAAAACTTTTAGTGGATAATCATAATGAGAGTCTTAGACCATTCAGACGCGCTGCGGGTACGAAGCTTCGTGGATAGATCGGCAGCACGAGCCATCTAGTTTTGCTGGTCTTCAGTTCGAGTCTCAAAACTGAGAACTTTTTAAATATATTTTTCTTTTCTTTTTTTTACGTTTTTTTTAGATATTTTTATCCTTTATTCCCACACTTACTACGAACTTTTCCAAATCTTATACTACTAAAATAAAATTTTATGTCAAAATATTTCTATATTCAAGAGAAATTTTTGGAGTCGACTTCACGCACATGCGCAGAATTCATTCCTATTCAAAACATTGTGCTTTTACACCAGAATGACACCACGTTAAAACTTTTAGTGGATAATCATAATGAGAGTCTTAGACCATTCAGACGCGCTGCGGGTACGAAGCTTCGTGGCCAGATCGGCAGCACGAGCCATCTAGTTTTGCTGGTCTCCAGTTCGAGTCTCGAAACTGAGAACTTTTTCAATATATTTTTCTTTTCTTTTTTTTAAATTTTTTTATATATTTTTATCCTTTATTCCCACACTTACTACGAACTTTTCCAAATCTTATACTACTAAAATAAAATTTTATGTCAAAATATTTCTATATTCAAGAGAAATTTTAGGAGTCGAGTTCACGCACATGCGCAGAATTCATTCCTATTCAAAACATTGTGCTTTTAGACCAGAATGACACCACGTTAAAACTTTTAGTGGATAATCGTAATGAGAGTCTTAGACCATTCAGACGCGCTGCGGGTACGAAGCTTCGTGGCCAGATCGGCAGCACGAGCCATCTAGTTTTGCTGGTCTTCAGTTCGAGTCTCGAAACTGAGAACTTTTTCAATATATTTTTCTTTTCTTTTTTTTAAATTTTTTTATATATTTTTATCCTTTATTCCCACACTTACTACGAACTTTTCCAAATCTTATACTACTAAAATAAAATTTTATGTCAAAATATTTCTATATTCAAGAGAAATTTTAGGAGTCGAGTTCACGCACATGCGCAGAATTCATTCCTATTCAAAACATTGTGCTTTTAGACCAGAATGGCACCACGTTAAAACTTTTAGTGGATAATCATAATGAGAGTCTTAGACCATTCAGACGCGCTGCGGGTACGAAGCTTCGTGGATAGATCGGCAGCACGAGCCATCTAGTTTTGCTGGTCTTCAGTTCGAGTCTCAGAACTGAGAACTTTTTAAATATATTTTTCTTTTCTTTTTTTTACGTTTTTTTTAGATATTTTTATCCTTTATTCCCACACTTACTACGAACTTTTCCAAATCTTATACTACTAAAATAAAATTTTATGTCAAAATATTTCTATATTCAAGAGAAATTTTAGGAGTCGACTTCACGCACATGCGCAGAATTCATTCCTATTCAAAACATTGTGCTTTTAGACCAGAATGACACCACGTTAAAACTTTTAGTGGATAATCATAATGAGAGTCTTAGACCATTCAGACGCGCTGCGGGTACGAATCTTCGTGGCCATATCGGCAGCACGAGCCATCTAGTTTTGCTGGTCTTCAGTTCGAGTCCCGAAACTGAGAACTTTTTAAATATATTTTTCTTTTCTTTTTTTTACGTATTTTTTAGATATTTTTATCCTTTATTCCCACACTTACTACGAACTTTTCCAAATCTTATACTACTAAAATAAAATTTTATGTCAAAATATTTCTATATTCAAGAGAAATTTTAGGAGTCGACTTCACGCACATGCGCAGAATTCATTCCTATTCAAAACATTGTGCTTTTAGACCAGAATTACACCACGTTAAAACTTTTAGTGGATAATCATAATGAGAGTCTTAGACCATTCAGACGCACCGCGGGTACGAAGCTTCGTGGCCAGATCGGCAGCACGAGCCATCTAGTTTTGCTGGTCTCCAGTTCGAGTCTAGAAACTGAGAACTTTTTCAATATATTTTTCTTTTCTTTTTTTTTAAATTTTTTTATATATTTTTATCCTTTATTCCCACACTTACTACGAACTTTTCCAAATCTTATACTACTAAAATAAACTTTTATGTCAAAATATTTCTATATTCAAGAGAAATTTTAGGAGTCGAGTTCACGCACATGCGCAGAATTCATTCCTATTCAAAACATTGTGCTTTTAGACCAGAATGACACCACGTTAAAACTTTTAGTGGATAATCGTAATGAGAGTCTTAGACCATTCAGACGCGCTGCGGGTACGAAGCATCGTGGCCATGTCGGCAGCACGAGCCATCTAGTTTTGCTGGTCTTCAGTTCGAGTCCCGAAACTGAGAACTTTTTAAATATATTTTTCTTTTCTTTTTTTTACGTTTTTTTTTAGATATTTTTATCCTTTATTCCCACACTTACTACGAACTTTTCCAAATCTTATACTACTAAAATAAAATTTTATGTCAAAATATTTCTATATTCAAGAGAAATTTTAGGAGTCGACTTCACGCACATGCGCAGAATTCATTCCTATACAAAACATTGTGCTTTTAGACCAGAATGACACCACGTTAAAACTTTTAGTGGATAATCATAATGAGAGTCTTAGACCATTCAGACGCGCTGCGGGTACGAAGCTTCGTGGCCAGATCGGCAGCACGAGCCATCTAGTTTTGCTGGTCTTCAGTTCGAGTCTCGAAACAGAGAACTTTTTAAATATATTTTTCTTTTCTTTTTTTTACATTTTTTAAAGATATTTTTATCCTTTATTCCCACACTTAATACGAACTTTTCCAAATCTTATACTACTAAAATAAAATTTTATGTCAAAATATTTCTATATTCAAGAGAAATTTTAGGAGTCGAGTTCACGCACATGCGCAGAATTCATTCCTATTCAAAACATTGTGCTTTTAGACCAGAATGACACCACGTTAAAACTTTTAGTGGATAATCGTAATGAGAGTCTTAGACCATTCAGACGCACCGCGGGTACGAAGCTTCGTGGCCAGATCGGCAGCACGAGCCATCTAGTTTTGCTGGTCTACAGTTCGAGTCTCGAAACTGAGAACTTTTTCAATATATTTTTCTTTTCTTTTTTTTAAATTTTTTTATATATTTTTATCCTTTATTCCCACATTTACTACGAACTTTTAAAAATCTTATACTACTAAAATAAAATTTTATGTCAAAATATTTCTATATTCAAGAGAAATTTTAGGAGTCGACTTCACGCACATGCGCAGAATTCATTCCTATTCAAAACATTGTGCTTTTAGACCAGAATGACACCACGTTAAAACTTTTAGTGGATAATCATAATGAGAGTCTTAGACCATTCAGACGCGCTGCGGGTACGAAGCTTCGTGGCCATATCGGCAGCACGAGCCATCTAGTTTTGCTGGTCTTCAGTTCGAGTCCCGAAACTGAGAACTTTTTAAATATATTTTTCTTTTCTTTTTTTTACGTATTTTTTAGATATTTTTATCCTTTATTCCCACACTTACTACGAACTTTTCCAAATCTTATACTACTAAAATAAAATTTTATGTCAAAATATTTCTATATTCAAGAGAAATTTTAGGAGTCGACTTCACGCACATGCGCAGAATTCATTCCTATTCAAAACATTGTGCTTTTAGACCAGAATTACACCACGTTAAAACTTTTAGTGGATAATCATAATGAGAGTCTTAGACCATTCAGACGCGCTGCGGGTACGAAGCTTCGTGGCCAGATCGGCAGCACGAGCCATCTAGTTTTGCTGGTCTCCAGTTCGAGTCTAGAAACTGAGAACTTTTTCAATATATTTTTCTTTTCTTTTTTTTTAAATTTTTTTATATATTTTTATCCTTTATTCCCACACTTACTACGAACTTTTCCAAATCTTATACTACTAAAATAAACTTTTATGTCAAAATATTTCTATATTCAAGAGAAATTTTAGGAGTCGAGTTCACGCACATGCGCAGAATTCATTCCTATTCAAAACATTGTGCTTTTAGACCAGAATGACACCACGTTAAAACTTTTAGTGGATAATCATAATGAGAGTCTTAGACCATTCAGACGCGCTGCGGGTACGAAGCATCGTGGCCATGTCGGCAGCACGAGCCATCTAGTTTTGCTGGTCTTCAGTTCGAGTCCCGAAACTGAGAACTTTTTAAATATATTTTTCTTTTCTTTTTTTTACGTTTTTTTTAGATATTTTTATCCTTTATTCCCACACTTACTACGAACTTTTCCAAATCTTATACTACTAAAATAAAATTTTATGTCAAAATATTTCTATGTTCAAGAGAAATTTTAGGAGTCGAGTTCACGCACATGCGCAGAATTCATTCCTATTCAAAACATTGTGCTTTTAGACCAGAATGACACCACGTTAAAACTTTTAGTGGATAATCATAATGAGAGTCTTAGACCATTCAGACGCGCTGCGGGTACGAAGCTTCGTGGATAGATCGGCAGCACGAGCCATCTAGTTTTGCTGGTCTTCAGTTCGAGTCTCAAAACTGAGAACTTTTTAAATATATTTTTCTTTTCTTTTTTTTACGTTTTTTTTAGATATTTTTATCCTTTATTCCCACACTTACTACGAACTTTTCCAAATCTTATACTACTAAAATAAAATTTTATGTCAAAATATTTCTATATTCAAGAGAAATTTTTGGAGTCGACTTCACGCACATGCGCAGAATTCATTCCTATTCAAAACATTGTGCTTTTACACCAGAATGACACCACGTTAAAACTTTTAGTGGATAATCATAATGAGAGTCTTAGACCATTCAGACGCGCTGCGGGTACGAAGCTTCGTGGCCAGATCGGCAGCACGAGCCATCTAGTTTTGCTGGTCTCCAGTTCGAGTCTCGAAACTGAGAACTTTTTCAATATATTTTTCTTTTCTTTTTTTTAAATTTTTTTATATATTTTTATCCTTTATTCCCACACTTACTACGAACTTTTCCAAATCTTATACTACTAAAATAAAATTTTATGTCAAAATATTTCTATATTCAAGAGAAATTTTAGGAGTCGAGTTCACGCACATGCGCAGAATTCATTCCTATTCAAAACATTGTGCTTTTAGACCAGAATGACACCACGTTAAAACTTTTAGTGGATAATCGTAATGAGAGTCTTAGACCATTCAGACGCGCTGCGGGTACGAAGCATCGTGGCCATATCGGCAGCACGAGCCATCTAGTTTTGCTGGTCTTCAGTTCGAGTCCCGAAACTGAGAACTTTTTAAATATATTTTTCTTTTCTTTTTTTTACGTTTTTTTTAGATATTTTTATCCTTTATTCCCACACTTACTACGAACTTTTCCAAATCTTATACTACTAAAATAAAATTTTATGTCAAAATATTTCTATATTCAAGAGAAATTTTAGGAGTCGACTTCACGCACATGCGCAGAATTCATTCCTATTCAAAACATTGTGCTTTTAGACCAGAATGGCACCACGTTAAAACTTTTAGTGGATAATCATAATGAGAGTCTTAGACCATTCAGACGCGCTGCGGGTACGAAGCTTCGTGGATAGATCGGCAGCACGAGCCATCTAGTTTTGCTGGTCTTCAGTTCGAGTCTCAAAACTGAGAACTTTTTAAATATATTTTTCTTTTCTTTTTTTTACGTTTTTTTTAGATATTTTTATCCTTTATTCCCACACTTACTACGAACTTTTCCAAATCTTATACTACTAAAATAAAATTTTATGTCAAAATATTTCTATATTCAAGAGAAATTTTAGGAGTCGACTTCACGCACATGCGCAGAATTCATTCCTATACAAAACATTGTGCTTTTAGACCAGAATGACACCACGTTAAAACTTTTAGTGGATAATCATAATGAGAGTCTTAGACCATTCAGACGCGCTGCGGGTACGAAGCTTCGTGGCCAGATTGGCAGCACGAGCCATCTAGTTTTGCTGGTCTTCAGTTCGAGTCTCAAAACTGAGAACTTTTTAAATATATTTTTCTTTTCTTTTTTTTACGTTTTTTTAGATATTTTTATCCTTTATTCCCACACTTACTACGAACTTTTCCAAATCTTATACTACTAAAATAAAATTTTATGTCAAAATATTTCTATATTCAAGAGAAATTTTAGGAGTCGACTTCACGCACATGCGCAGAATTCATTCCTATACAAAACATTGTGCTTTTAGACCAGAATGACACCACGTTAAAACTTTTAGTGGATAATCATAATGAGAGTCTTAGACCATTCAGACGCGCTGCGGGTACGAAGCTTCGTGGCCAGATCGGCAGCACGAGCCATCTAGTTTTGCTGGTCTTCAGTTCGAGTCTCGAAACTGAGAACTTTTTAAATATATTTTTCTTTTCTTTTTTTTACATTTTTTAAAGATATTTTTATCCTTTATTCCCACACTTAATACGAACTTTTCCAAATCTTATACTACTAAAATAAAATTTTATGTCAAAATATTTCTATATTCAAGAGAAATTTTAGGAGTCGAGTTCACGCACATGCGCAGAATTCATTCCTATTCAAAACATTGTGCTTTTAGACCAGAATGACACCACGTTAAAACTTTTAGTGGATAATCGTAATGAGAGTCTTAGACCATTCAGACGCACCGCGGGTACGAAGCTTCGTGGCCAGATCGGCAGCACGAGCCATCTAGTTTTGCTGGTCTACAGTTCGAGTCTCGAAACTGAGAACTTTTTCAATATATTTTTCTTTTCTTTTTTTTAAATTTTTTTATATATTTTTATCCTTTATTCCCACATTTACTACGAACTTTTAAAAATCTTATACTACTAAAATAAAATTTTATGTCAAAATATTTCTATATTCAAGAGAAATTTTAGGAGTCGACTTCACGCACATGCGCAGAATTCATTCCTATTCAAAACATTGTGCTTTTAGACCAGAATGACACCACGTTAAAACTTTTAGTGGATAATCATAATGAGAGTCTTAGACCATTCAGACGCGCTGCGGGTACGAAGCTTCGTGGCCATATCGGCAGCACGAGCCATCTAGTTTTGCTGGTCTTCAGTTCGAGTCCCGAAACTGAGAACTTTTTAAATATATTTTTCTTTTCTTTTTTTTACGTATTTTTTAGATATTTTTATCCTTTATTCCCACACTTACTACGAACTTTTCCAAATCTTATACTACTAAAATAAAATTTTATGTCAAAATATTTCTATATTCAAGAGAAATTTTAGGAGTCGACTTCACGCACATGCGCAGAATTCATTCCTATTCAAAACATTGTGCTTTTAGACCAGAATTACACCACGTTAAAACTTTTAGTGGATAATCATAATAAGAGTCTTAGACCATTCAGACGCGCTGCGGGTACGAAGCTTCGTGGCCAGATCGGCAGCACGAGCCATCTAGTTTTGCTGGTCTTCAGTTCGAGTTTCAAAACTGAGAACTTTTTAAATATATTTTTCTTTTCTTTTTTTTAAATTTTTTTTAGATATTTTTATCCTTTATTCCCACACTTACTACGAACTTTTCCAAATCTTATACTACTAAAATAAAATTTTATGTCAAAATAATTTTATATTTAAGAGAAATTTTAGGAGTCGAGTTCACGCACATGCGCAGAATTCATTCCTATTCAAAACATTGTGCTTTTAGACCAGAATGACACCACGTTAAAACTTTTAGGGGATAATCATAATGAGAGTCTTAGACCATTCAGACGCGCTGCGGGTACGAAGCTTCGTGGCCAGATCGGCAGCACGAGCCATCTAGTTTTGCTGGTCTCCAGTTCGAGTCTCGAAACTGAGAACTTTTTCAATATATTTTTCTTTTCTTTTTTTTAAATTTTTTTATATATTTTTATCCTTTATTCCCACACTTACTACGAACTTTTCCAAATCTTATACTACTAAAATAAAATTTTATGTCAAAATATTTCTATATTCAAGAGAAATTTTAGGAGTCGAGTTCACGCACATGCGCAGAATTCATTCCTATTCAAAACATTGTGCTTTTAGACCAGAATGACACCACGTTAAAACTTTTAGTGGATAATCATAATGAGAGTCTTAGACCATTCAGACGCGCTGCGGGTACGAAGCTTCGTGGCCATATCGGCAGCACGAGCCATCTAGTTTTGCTGGTCTTCAGTTCGAGTCCCGAAACTGAGAACTTTTTAAATATATTTTTCTTTTCTTTTTTTTACGTATTTTTTAGATATTTTTATCCTTTATTCCCACACTTACTACGAACTTTTCCAAATCTTATACTACTAAAATAAAATTTTATGTCAAAATATTTCTATATTCAAGAGAAATTTTAGGAGTCGACTTCACGCACATGCGCAGAATTCATTCCTATTCAAAACATTGTGCTTTTAGACCAGAATTACACCACGTTAAAACTTTTAGTGGATAATCATAATGAGAGTCTTAGACCATTCAGACGCGCTGCGGGTACGATGCTTCGTGGCCAGACCAGCAGCACGAGCCATATAGTTTTGGTGGTCTTCAGTTCGAGTCTCGAAACTGAGAACTTTTTAAATATATTTTTCTTTTCTTTTTTTTACATTTTTTTTAGATATTTTTATCCTTTATTCCCACACTTACTACGAACTTTTCCAAATCTTATACTACTAAAATAAAATTTTATGTCAAAATATTTCTATATTCAAGAGAAATTTTAGGAGTCGAGTTCACGCACATGCGCAGAATTCATTCCTATTCAAAACATTGTGCTTTTAGACCAGAATGGCACCACGTTAAAACTTTTAGTGGATAATCATAATGAGAGTCTTAGACCATTCAGACGCGCTGCGGGTACGAAGCTTCGTGGCCAGATCGGCAGCACGAGCCATCTAGTTTTGCTGGTCTTCAGTTCGAGTTTCAAAACTGAGAACTTTTTAAATATATTTTTCTTTTCTTTTTTTTACATTTTTTTTAGATATTTTTATCCTTTATTCCCACACTTACTACGAACTTTTCCAAATCTTATACTACTAAAATAAAATTTTATGTCAAAATAATTTTATATTTAAGAGAAATTTTAGGAGTCGAGTTCACGCACATGCGCAGAATTCATTCCTATTCAAAACATTGTGCTTTTAGACCAGTATGACACCACGTTAAAACTTTTAGGGGATAATCATAATGAGAGTCTTAGACCATTCAGACGCGCTGCGGGTACGAAGCTTCGTGGCCATATCGGCAGCACGAGCCATCTAGTTTTGCTGGTCTTCAGTTCGAGTCTCGAAACTGAGAACTTTTTAAATATATTTTTCTTTTCTTTTTTTTACGTTTTTTTTAGATATTTTTATCCTTTATTCCCACACTTACTACGAACTTTTCCAAATCTTATACTACTAAAATAAAATTTTATGTCAAAATATTTCTGTATTCAAGAGAAATTTTAGGATTCGACTTCACGCACATGCGCAGAATTCATTCCTATTCAAAACATTGTGCTTTTAGACCAGAATGACACCACGTTAATACTTTTAGTGGATAATCATAATGAGAGTCTTAGACCATTCAGACGCGCTGCGGGTACGATGCTTCGTGGCCAGACCGGCAGCACGAGCCATATAGTTTTGGTGGTCTTCAGTTCGAGTCTCGAAACTGAGAACTTTTTAAATATATTTTTCTTTTCTTTTTTTTACATTTTTTTTAGATATTTTTATCCTTTATTCCCACACTTACTACGAACTTTTCCAAATCTTATACTACTAAAATAAAATTTTATGTCAAAATATTTCTATATTCAAGAGAAATTTTAGGAGTCGAGTTCACGCACATGCGCAGAATTCATTCCTATTCAAAACATTGTGCTTTTAGACCAGAATGGCGCCACGTTAAAACTTTTAGTGGATAATCATAATGAGAGTCTTAGACCATTCAGACGCGCTGCGGGTACGAAGCTTCGTGGCCAGATCGGCAGCACGAGCCATCTAGTTTTGCTGGTCTTCAGTTCGAGTCTCGAAACTGAGAACTTTTTAAATATATTTTTCTTTTCTTTTTTTTACATTTTTTAAAGATATTTTTATCCTTTATTCCCACACTTACTACGAACTTTTCCAAATCTTATACTACTAAAATAAAATTTTATGTCAAAATATTTCTATATTCAAGAGAAATTTTAGGAGTCGAGTTCACGCACATAAGCAGAATTCATTCCTATTCAAAACATTGTGCTTTTAGACCAGAATGACACTACGTTAAAACTTTTAGTGGATAATCATAATGAGAGTCTTATACCATTCAGACGCGCTGCGGGTACGATGCTTCGTGGCCAGATCGGCAGAACGAGCCGTCTAGTTTTGCTGGTCTTCAGTTCGAGTCTCGAAACTGAGAACTTTTTAAATATATTTTTCTTTTCTTTTTTTTACATTTTTTTTAGGTATTTTTATCCTTTAATCACGCACATGCGCAGAATTCATTCCTATTCAAAACATTGTGCTTTTAGACCAGATTGACACCACGTTAAAACTTTTAGTGGATAATCATAATGAGAGTCTTAGACCATTCAGACGCGCTGCGGGTACGAAGCTTCGTGGCCAGATCGGCAGCACGAGCCAACTAGTTTTGCTGGTCTTCAGTTAGAGTTTCAAAACTGAGAACTTTTTAAATATATTTTTCTTTTCTTTTTTTTACATTTTTTTTTTAGATATTTTTATCCTTTATTCCCACAATTACTACGAACTTTTCCAAATCTTATACTACTAAAATAAAATTTCATGTCAAAATATTTCTATATTCAAGAGAAATTTTAGGAGTCGAGTTCACGCACATGCGCAGAATTCATTCCTATTCAAAACATTGTGCTTTTAGACCAGAATGACACTACGTTAAAACTTTTAGTGGATAATCATAATGAGAGTCTTATACCATTCAGACGCGCTGCGGGTACGATGCTTCGTGGCCAGATCGGCAGAACGAGCCGTCTAGTTTTGCTGGTCTTCAGTTCGAGTCTCGAAACTGAGAACTTTTTAAATATATTTTTCTTTTCTTTTTTTAACGTTTTTTTTAGATATTTTTATCCTTTATTCCGACACTTACTACGAACTTTTCCAAATCTTATACTACTAAAATAAAATTTTATGTCAAAATATTTCTGTATTCAAGAGAAATTTTAGGAGTCGACTTCACGCACATGCGCAGAATTCATTCCTATTCAAAACATTGTGCTTTTAGACCAGAATGACACCACGTTAATACTTTTAGTGGATAATCATAATGAGAGTCTTAGACCATTCAGACGCGCTGCGGGTACGATGCTTCGTGGCCAGACCGGCAGCACGAGCCATATAGTTTTGGTGGTCTTCAGTTCGAGTCTGGAAACTGAGAACTTTTTAAATATATTTTTCTTTTCTTTTTTTTACATTTTTTTTAGATATTTTTATCCTTTATTCCCACACTTACTACGAACTTTTCCAAATCTTATACTACTAAAATAAAATTTTATGTCAAAATATTTCTATATTCAAGAGAAATTTTAGGAGTCGAGTTCACGCACATGCGCAGAATTCATTCCTATTCAAAACATTGTGCTTTTAGACCAGAATGGCACCACGTTAAAACTTTTAGTGGATAATCATAATGAGAGTCTTAGACCATTCAGACACGCTGCGGGTACGAAGCTTCGTGGCCAGATCGGCAGCACGAGCCATCTAGTTTTGCTGGTCTTCAGTTCGAGTCTCGAAACTGAGAACTTTTTAAATATATTTTTCTTTTCTTTTTTTTACATTTTTTTAAGATATTTTTATCCTTTATTCCCTTACTTACTACGAACTTTTCCAAATCTTATACTACTAAAATAAAATTTTATGTCAAAATATTTCTATATTCAAGAGAAATTTTAGGAGTCGAGTTCACGCACATGCGCAGAATTCATTCCTATTCAAAACATTGTGCTTTTAGACCAGAATGACACTACGTTAAAACTTTTAGTGGATAATCATAATGAGAGTCTTATACCATTCAGACGCGCTGCGGGTACGATGCTTCGTGGCCAGATCGGCAGAACGAGCCGTCTAGTTTTGCTGGTCTTCAGTTCGAGTCTCGAAACTGAGAACTTTTTAAATATATTTTTCTTTTCTTTTTTTTACATTTTTTTTAGGTATTTTTATCCTTTAATCACGCACATGCGCAGAATTCATTCCTATTCAAAACATTGTGCTTTTAGACCAGATTGACACCACGTTAAAACTTTTAGTGGATAATCATAATGAGAGTCTTAGACCATTCAGACACGCTGCGGGTACGAAGCCTCGTGGCCAGATCGGCAGCACGAGCCATCTAGTTTTGCTGGTCTTCAGTTCGAGTCTCGAAACTGAGAACTTTTTAAATATATTTTTCTTTTCTTTTTTTTACATTTTTTTTCGATATTTTTATCCTTTATTCCCACACTTACTACGAACTTTTCCAAATCTTATACTACTAAAATAAAATTTTATGTCAAAATATTTCTATATTCAAGAGAAATTTTAGGAGTCGAGTTCACGCACATGCGCAGAATTCATTCCTATTCAAAACATTGTGCTTTTAGACCAGAATGGCACCACGTTAAAACTTTTAGTGGATAATCATAATGAGAGTCTTAGACCATTCAGACACGCTGCGGGTACGAAGCTTCGTGGCCAGATCGGCAGCACGAGCCATCTAGTTTTGCTGGTCTTCAGTTCGAGTCTCGAAACTGAGAACTTTTTAAATATATTTTTCTTTTCTTTTTTTTACATTTTTTAAAGATATTTTTATCCTTTATTCCCACACTTACTACGAACTTTTCCAAATCTTATACTACTAAACTAAAATTTTATGTCAAAATATTTCTATATTCAAGAGAAATTTTAGGAGTCGAGTTCACGCACATGCGCAGAATTCATTCCTATTCAAAACATTGTGCTTTTAGACCAGAATGACACTACGTTAAAACTTTTAGTGGATAATCATAATGAGAGTCTTATACCATTCAGACGCGCTGCGGGTACGATGCTTCGTGGCCAGATCGGCAGAACGAGCCGTCTAGTTTTGCTGGTCTTCAGTTCGAGTCTCGAAACTGAGAACTTTTTAAATATATTTTTCTTTTCTTTTTTTTACGTTTTTTTTAGATATTTTTATCCTTTATTCCGACACTTACTACGAACTTTTCCAAATCTTATACTACTAAAATAAAATTTTATGTCAAAATATTTCTGTATTCAAGAGAAATTTTAGGAGTCGAGTTCACGCACATGCGCAGAATTCATTCCTATTCAAAACATTGTGCTTTTAGACCAGAAAAACACCACGTTAAAACTTTTAGTGGATAATCATAATGAGAGTCTTAGACCATTCAGACGTGCTGCGAGTACGAAGCTTCGTGGCCTGATCGGCAACACGAGCCATCTATTTTCGCTGGTCTTCAGTTCGAGTCTCGAAACTGAGAACTTTTTAAATATATTTTTTTTTTCTTTTTTTTACATTTTTTTAAGATATTTTTATCCTTTATTCCCACACTTACTACGAACTTTTCCAAATCTTATACTACTAAAATAAAATTTTATGTCAAAATATTTCTATATTCAAGAGAAATTTTAGGAGTCGAGTTCACGCACATGCGCAGAATTCATTCCTATTCAAAACATTGTGCTTTTAGACCAGAATGACACCACGTTAAAACTTTTATTGGATAATCATAATGAGAGTCTTAGATAATTCAGACCCGCTGCGAGTACGAATCTTTGTGGCCAGATCTGCAGCACGAGCCATCTAGTTTTGCTGGTCTTCAGTTCGAGTATCGAAACTGAGAACTTTTTAAATATATTTTTCTTTTCTTTTTTTTACATTTTTTTAAGATATTTTTATCCTTTATTCCCTTACTTACTACGAACTTTTCCAAATCTTATACTACTAAAATAAAATTTTATGTCAAAATATTTCTATATTCAAGAGAAATTTTAGGAGTCGAGTTCACGCACATGCGCAGAATTCATTCCTATTCAAAACTTTGTGCTTTTAGACCAGAATGACACTACGTTAAAACTTTTAGTGGATAATCATAATGAGAGTCTTATACCATTCAGACGCGCTGCGGGTACGATGCTTCGTGGCCAGATCGGCAGAACGAGCCGTCTAGTTTTGCTGGTCTTCAGTTCGAGTCTCGAAACTGAGAACTTTTTAAATATATTTTTCTTTTCTTTTTTTTACATTTTTTTTAGGTATTTTTATCCTTTAATCACGCACATGCGCAGAATTCATTCCTATTCAAAACATTGTGCTTTTAGACCAGATTGACACCACGTTAAAACTTTTAGTGGATAATCATAATGAGAGTCTTAGACCATTCAGACGCGCTGCGGGTACGAAGCTTCGTGGCCAGATCGGCAGCACGAGCCATCTAGTTTTGCTGGTCTTCAGTTCGTGTCTCGAAACTGAGAACTTTTTAAATATATTTTACTTTTCCTTTTTTTACATTTTTTTTAGATATTTTTATCCTTTAATCCCACACTTACTACGAACTTTTCCAAATCTTTTACTACTAAAATAAAATTTTATGTCAAAATATTTCTATATTCAAGAGAAATTTTAGGAGTCGAGTTCACGCACATGCGCAGAATTCATTCCTATTCAAAACATTGTGCTTTTAGACCAGAAAAACACCACGTTAAAACTTTTAGTGGATAATCATAATGAGAGTCTTAGACCATTCAGACGTGCTGCGAGTACGAAGCTTCGTGGCCAGATCGGCAACACGAGCCATCTATTTTTGCTGGTCATCAGTTCGAGTCTCGAAACTGAGAACTTTTTAAATATATTTTTCTTTTCTTTTTTTTACATTTTTTTTAGATATTTTTATCCTTTATTCCCACACTTACTACGAACTTTTCCAAATCTTATACTAGTAAAATAAAATTTTATGTCAAAATATTTCTATATTCAAGATAAATGTTAGGAGTCGAGTTCACGCACATGCGCAGAATTCATTCCTATTCAAAACATTGTGCTTTTAGACCAGAATGGCACCACGTTAAAACTTTTAGTGGATAATCATAATGAGAGTCTTAGACCATTCAGACACGCTGCGGGTACGAAGCTTCGTGGCCAGATCGGCAGCACGAGCCATCTAGTTTTGCTGGTCTTCAGTTCGAGTCTCGAAACTGAGAACTTTTTAAATATATTTTTCTTTTCTTTTTTTTACATTTTTTTAAGATATTTTTATCCTTTATTCCCACACTTACTACGAACTTTTCCAAATCTTATACTACTAAACTAAAATTTTATGTCAAAATATTTCTATATTCAAGAGAAATTTTAGGAGTCGAGTTCACACACATGCGCAGAATTCATTCCTATTCAAAACATTGTGCTTTTAGACCAGAATGACACTACGTTAAAACTTTTAGTGGATAATCATAATGAGAGTCTTATACCATTCAGACGCGCTGCGGGTACGATGCTTCGTGGCCAGATCGGCAGAACGAGCCGTCTAGTTTTGCTGGTCTTCAGTTCGAGTCTCGAAACTGAGAACTTTTTAAATATATTTTTCTTTTCTTTTTTTTACGTTTTTTTTAGATATTTTTATCCTTTATTCCGACACTTACTACGAACTTTTCCAAATCTTATACTACTAAAATAAAATTTTATGTCAAAATATTTCTGTATTCAAGAGAAATTTTAGGAGTCGAGTTCACGCACATGCGCAGAATTCATTCCTATTCAAAACATTGTGCTTTTAGACCAGAAAAACACCACGTTAAAACTTTTAGTGGATAATCATAATGAGAGTCTTAGACCATTCAGACGTGCTGCGAGTACGAAGCTTCGTGGCCTGATCGGCAACACGAGCCATCTATTTTCGCTGGTCTTCAGTTCGAGTCTCGAAACTGAGAACTTTTTAAATATATTTTTTTTTTCTTTTTTTTACATTTTTTTAAGATATTTTTATCCTTTATTCCCACACTTACTACGAACTTTTCCAAATCTTATACTACTAAAATAAAATTTTATGTCAAAATATTTCTATATTCAAGAGAAATTTTAGGAGTCGAGTTCACGCACATGCGCAGAATTCATTCCTATTCAAAACATTGTGCTTTTAGACCAGAATGACACCACGTTAAAACTTTTATTGGATAATCATAATGAGAGTCTTAGATAATTCAGACCCGCTGCGAGTACGAATCTTTGTGGCCAGATCTGCAGCACGAGCCATCTAGTTTTGCTGGTCTTCAGTTCGAGTATCGAAACTGAGAACTTTTTAAATATATTTTTCTTTTCTTTTTTTTACATTTTTTTAAGATATTTTTATCCTTTATTCCCTTACTTACTACGAACTTTTCCAAATCTTATACTACTAAAATAAAATTTTATGTCAAAATATTTCTATATTCAAGAGAAATTTTAGGAGTCGAGTTCACGCACATGCGCAGAATTCATTCCTATTCAAAACTTTGTGCTTTTAGACCAGAATGACACTACGTTAAAACTTTTAGTGGATAATCATAATGAGAGTCTTATACCATTCAGACGCGCTGCGGGTACGATGCTTCGTGGCCAGATCGGCAGAACGAGCCGTCTAGTTTTGCTGGTCTTCAGTTCGAGTCTCGAAACTGAGAACTTTTTAAATATATTTTTCTTTTCTTTTTTTTACATTTTTTTTAGGTATTTTTATCCTTTAATCACGCACATGCGCAGAATTCATTCCTATTCAAAACATTGTGCTTTTAGACCAGATTGACACCACGTTAAAACTTTTAGTGGATAATCATAATGAGAGTCTTAGACCATTCAGACGCGCTGCGGGTACGAAGCTTCGTGGCCAGATCGGCAGCACGAGCCATCTAGTTTTGCTGGTCTTCAGTTCGTGTCTCGAAACTGAGAACTTTTTAAATATATTTTACTTTTCCTTTTTTTACATTTTTTTTAGATATTTTTATCCTTTAATCCCACACTTACTACGAACTTTTCCAAATCTTTTACTACTAAAATAAAATTTTATGTCAAAATATTTCTATATTCAAGAGAAATTTTAGGAGTCGAGTTCACGCACATGCGCAGAATTCATTCCTATTCAAAACATTGTGCTTTTAGACCAGAAAAACACCACGTTAAAACTTTTAGTGGATAATCATAATGAGAGTCTTAGACCATTCAGACGTGCTGCGAGTACGAAGCTTCGTGGCCTGATCGGCAACACGAGCCATCTATTTTCGCTGGTCTTCAGTTCGAGTCTCGAAACTGAGAACTTTTTAAATATATTTTTTTTTCTTTTTTTTACATTTTTTTAAGATATTTTTATCCTTTTTTCCCACACTTACTACGAACTTTTCCAAATCTTATACTACTAAAATAAAATTTTATGTCAAAATATTTCTATATTCAAGAGAAATTTTAGGAGTCGAGTTCACGCACATGCGCAGAATTCATTCCTATTCAAAACATTGTGCTTTTAGACCAGAAAAACACCACGTTAAAACTTTTAGTGGATAATCATAATGAGAGTCTTAGACCATTCAGACGTGCTGCGAGTACGAAGCTTCGTGGCCAGATCGGCAACACGAGCCATCTATTTTTGCTGGTCATCAGTTCGAGTCTCGAAACTGAGAACTTTTTAAATATATTTTTCTTTTCTTTTTTTTACATTTTTTTTAGATATTTTTATCCTTTATTCCCACACTTACTACGAACTTTTCCAAATCTTATACTAGTAAAATAAAATTTTATGTCAAAATATTTCTATATTCAAGATAAATGTTAGGAGTCGAGTTCACGCACATGCGCAGAATTCATTCCTATTCAAAACATTGTGCCTTTAGACCAGAAAAACACCACGTTAAAACTTTTAGTGGATAATCATAATGAGAGTCTTAGACCATTCAGACGTGCTGCGGGTACGAAGCTTCGTGGCCAGATCTGCAGCACGAGAAATCTAGTTTTGCTGGTCTTCAGTTCGAGTCTCGAAACTGAGAACTTTTTAAATATATTTTTCTTTTCTTTTTTTTACATTTTTTTTAGGTATTTTTATCCTTTAATCACGCACATGCGCAGAATTCATTCCTATTCAAAACATTGTGCTTTTAGACCAGATTGACACCACGTTAAAACTTTTAGTGGATAATCATAATGAGAGTCTTAGACCATTCAGACGCGCTGCGGGTACGAAGCTTCGTGGCCAGATCGGCAGCACGAGCCATCTAGTTTTGCTGGTCTTCAGTTCGTGTCTCGAAACTGAGAACTTTTTAAATATATTTTACTTTTCCTTTTTTTACATTTTTTTTAGATATTTTTATCCTTTAATCCCACACTTACTACGAACTTTTCCAAATCTTTTACTACTAAAATAAAATTTTATGTCAAAATATTTCTATATTCAAGAGAAATTTTAGGAGTCGAGTTCACGCACATGCGCAGAATTCATTCCTATTCAAAACATTGTGCTTTTAGACCAGAAAAACACCACGTTAAAACTTTTAGTGGATAATCATAATGAGAGTCTTAGACCATTCAGACGTGCTGCGAGTACGAAGCTTCGTGGCCTGATCGGCAACACGAGCCATCTATTTTCGCTGGTCTTCAGTTCGAGTCTCGAAACTGAGAACTTTTTAAATATATTTTTTTTTCTTTTTTTTACATTTTTTTAAGATATTTTTATCCTTTTTTCCCACACTTACTACGAACTTTTCCAAATCTTATACTACTAAAATAAAATTTTATGTCAAAATATTTCTATATTCAAGAGAAATTTTAGGAGTCGAGTTCACGCACATGCGCAGAATTCATTCCTATTCAAAACATTGTGCTTTTAGACCAGAAAAACACCACGTTAAAACTTTTAGTGGATAATCATAATGAGAGTCTTAGACCATTCAGACGTGCTGCGAGTACGAAGCTTCGTGGCCAGATCGGCAACACGAGCCATCTATTTTTGCTGGTCATCAGTTCGAGTCTCGAAACTGAGAACTTTTTAAATATATTTTTCTTTTCTTTTTTTTACATTTTTTTTAGATATTTTTATCCTTTATTCCCACACTTACTACGAACTTTTCCAAATCTTATACTAGTAAAATAAAATTTTATGTCAAAATATTTCTATATTCAAGATAAATGTTAGGAGTCGAGTTCACGCACATGCGCAGAATTCATTCCTATTCAAAACATTGTGCCTTTAGACCAGAAAAACACCACGTTAAAACTTTTAGTGGATAATCATAATGAGAGTCTTAGACCATTCAGACGTGCTGCGGGTACGAAGCTTCGTGGCCAGATCTGCAGCACGAGAAATCTAGTTTTGCTGGTCTTCAGTTCGAGTCTCGAAACTGAGAACTTTTTCAATATATTATTCTTTTCTTTTTTTTACGTTTTTTTAGATATTTTTATCCTTTATTCCCACACTTACTACGAACTTTTCCAAATCTTATACTACTAAAATAAAATTTTATGTCAAAATATTTCTATATTCAAGAGAAATTTTAGGAGTTGAGTTCACGCACATGCGCAGAATTCATTCCTATTCAAAACATTGTGCTTTTAGACCAGAATGACACCACGTTAAAACTTTTAGTGGATAATCATAATGAGAGTCTTAGACCATTCAGACGCGCTGCGGGTAAGATGCTTCGTGGCCAGACCGGCAGCACGAGCCATATAGTTTTGCTGGTCTTCAGTTCGAGTCTCGAAACTGAGAACTTTTTAAATATATTTTTCTTTTCTTTTTTTTACATTTTTTTTAGATATTTTTATCCTTTAATCACGCACATGCGCAGAATTCATTCCTATTCAAAACATTGTGCTTTTAGACCAGATTGACACCACGTTAAAACTTTTAGTGGATAATCATAATGAGAGTCTTAGACCATTCAGACGTGCTGCGAGTACGAAGCTTCGTGGCCAGATTGGAACACGAGCCATCTATTTTTGCTGGTCTTCAGTTCGAGTTTTGAAACTGAGAACTTTTTAAATATATTTTTCTTTTCTTTTTTTTTAACATTTTTTTTAGATATTTTTATCCTTTATTCCCACACTTACTACGAACTTTTCAAAATCTTATACTACTAAAATAAAATTTTATGTCAAAATATTTCTATATTCAAGAGAAATTTTAGGAGTCGAGTTCATGCAGATGCGCAGAATTCAGTCCTATTCAAAACATTGTGCTTTTAGACCAGAATGACACCACGTTAAAACTTTTAGTGGATAATCATAATGAGAGTCTTAGACCATTCAGACGCGCTGCGTGTACGAAGCTTCGTGGCCAGATCGGCAGCACGAGCCATCTAGTTTTGCTGGTCTCCAGTTCGAGTCTCGAAACTGAGAACTTTTTCAATATATTTTTCTTTTTTTTTTTTTTACATTTTTTTTTATATATTTTTATCCTTTATTCCCACACTTACTACGAACTTTTCCAAATCTTATACTAGTAAAATAAAATTTTATGTCAAAATATTTTTATATTCAAGATAAATGTTAGGAGTCGAGTTCACGCACATGCGCAGAATTCATTCCTATTCAAAACATTGTGCTTTTAGACCAGAATGACACCACGATAAAACTTTTAGTGGATAATCATAATGAGAGTCTTAGACCATTCAGACGCGCTGCAGGTACGAAGCTTCGTGGCCAGATCGGCAGCACGAGCCATGTAGTTTTGCTGGTTTCCAGTTCGAGTCTCGAAACTGAGAACTTTTTCAATATATTTTTCTTTTTTTTTTACATTTTTTTAGATAATTTTATCCTTTATTCCCACACTTACTACGAACTTTTCCAAATCTTATACTAGTAAAATAAAATTTTATGTCAAAATATTTCTATATTCAAGATAAATGTTAGGAGTCGAGTTCACGCACATGCGCAGAATTCATTCCTATTCAAAACATTGAGCCTTTAGACTAGAAAAACACCACATTAAAACTTTTAGTGGATAATCATAATGAGAGTCTTAGACCATTCAGACGTGCTGCGGGTACGAAGCTTCGTGGCCAGATCGGCAGCACGAGCCATCTAACTTTGCTGGTCTTCAGTTCGAGTCTCGAAACTGAGAACTTTTTAAATATATTTTTCTTTCCTTTTTTTAACATTTTTTTTAGATATTTTTATCCTTTATTCCCACACTTACTACGAACTTTTAAAAACCTTATACTAGTAAAATAAAATTTTATGTCAAAATATTTCTATATTCAAGAGAAATTTTAGGAGTTGAGTTCACGCACATGCGCAGAATTCATTCCTATTCAAACATTGTGCTTTTAGACCAGAATGACACCACGTTAAAACTTTTAGTGGATAATCATAATGAGAGTCTTAGACAATTCAGACGCGCTGCGAGTAGGAAGCTTCGTGGCCAGATCGGCAGCACGAGAAATCTAGTTTTGCTGGTCTTCAGTTCGAGTCTCGAAACTGAGAACTTTTTCAATATATTTTTCTTTTCTTTTTTTTACGTTTTTTTAGATATTTTTATCCTTTATTCCCACACTTACTACGAACTTTTCCAAATCTTATACTACTAAAATAAAATTTTATGTCAAAATATTTCTATATTCAAGAGAAATTTTAGGAGTTGAGTTCACGCACATGCGCAGAATTCATTCCTATTCAAAACATTGTGCTTTTAGACCAGAATGACACCACGTTAAAACTTTTAGTGGATAATCATAATGACAGTCTTAGACCATTCAGACGCGCTGCGGGTACGAAGCTTCGGGGCCAGATCGGAAGCACGAGCCATCTAGTTTTGCTGGTCTTCAGTTCGAGTCTCGAAACTGAGAACTTTTTAAATATATTTTTCTTTTCTTTTTTTTACATTTTTTTTAGATATCTTTATCCTTTAATCCCACACTTACTACGAACTTTCCCAAATCTTATACTAGTAAAATAAAATTTTATGTCAAAATATTTCTATATTCAAGAGAAATTTTAGGAGTCGAGTTCATGCACATGCGCAGAATTCATTCCTATTCAAAACATTGTGCTTTTAGACCAGAATGACACCACGTTAAAACTTTTAGTGGATAATCATAATAAGAGTCTTAGACCATTCAGACGCGCTGCGGGTACGAAGCTTCGTGGCCAGGTCGGCAGCACGAGCCATTTAGTTTTGCTGGTCTTCAGTTCGAGTCTCGAAACTTAGAACTTTTTAAATATATTTTTCTTTTCTTTTTATTATATTTTTTTAGATATCTTTATCCTTTAATCCCACACTTACTACGAACTTTTCCAAATCTTATACTACTAAAATAAAATTTTATGTCAAAATATTTCTATATTCAAGAGAAATTTTAGAAGTCGAGTTCACGCACATGCGCAGAATTCATTCCTATTCAAAACATTGTGCTTTTAGACCAGAATGACACCACGTTAAAACTTTTAGTGGATAATCATAATGAGAGTCTTAGACCATTCAGACGTGCTACGGGTACGAAGCTTCGTGGCCAAATCGGCAGCACGAGCCATCTAGTTTTGCTGGTCTTCAGTTCGAGTCTCGAAACTAAGAACTTTTTAAATATATTTTTCTTTCCTTTTTTTAACATTTTTTTTAGATATTTTTATCCTTTAATCACGCACATGCGCCGAATTCATTCCTATTCAAAACATTGTGCTTTTAGACCAGATTGACACCACGTTAAAACTTTTAGTGGATAATCATAATGAGAGTCTTAGACCATTCAGACACGCTGCGGGTACGAAGCTTCGTGGCCAGATCTGCAGCACGAGAAATCTAGTTTTGCTGGTCTTCAGTTCGAGTCTCGAAACTGAGAACTTTTTCAATATATTATTCTTTTCTTTTTTTTTACGTTTTTTTAGATATTTTTATCCTTTATTCCCACACTTACTACGAACTTTTCCAAATCTTATACTACTAAAATAAAATTTTATGTCAAAATATTTCTATATTCAAGAGAAATTTTAGGAGTTGAGTTCACGCACATGCGCAGAATTCATTCCTATTCAAAACATTGTGCTTTTAGACCAGAATGACACCACGTTAAAACTTTTAGTGGATAATCATAATGAGAGTCTTAGACCATTCAGACGCGCTGCGGGTAAGATGCTTCGTGGCCAGACCGGTAGCACGAGCCATATAGTTTTGCTGGTCTTCAGTTCGAGTCTCGAAACTGAGAACTTTTTAAATATATTTTTCTTTTCTTTTTTTTACATTTTTTTTAGATATTTTTATCCTTTAATCACGCACATGCGCAGAATTCATTCCTATTCAAAACATTGTGCTTTTAGACCAGATTGACACCACGTTAAAACTTTTAGTGGATAATCATAATGAGAGTCTTAGACCATTCAGACACGCTGCGGGTACGAAGCTTCGTGGCCAGATCTGCAGCACGAGAAATCTAGTTTTGCTGGTCTTCAGTTCGAGTCTCGAAACTGAGAACTTTTTCAATATATTATTCTTTTCTTTTTTTTTACGTTTTTTTAGATATTTTTATCCTTTATTCCCACACTTACTACGAACTTTTCCAAATCTTATACTACTAAAATAAAATTTTATGTCAAAATATTTCTATATTCAAGAGAAATTTTAGGAGTTGAGTTCACGCACATGCGCAGAATTCATTCCTATTCAAAACATTGTGCTTTTAGACCAGAATGACACCACGTTAAAACTTTTAGTGGATAATCATAATGAGAGTCTTAGACCATTCAGACGCGCTGCGGGTAAGATGCTTCGTGGCCAGACCGGCAGCACGAGCCATCTAGTTTTGCTGGTCTTCAGTTCGTGTCTCGAAACTGAGAACTTTTTAAATATATTTTACTTTTCCTTTTTTTACATTTTTTTTAGATATTTTTATCATTTAATCCCACACTTACTACGAACTTTTCCAAATCTTATACTACTAAAATAAAATTTTATGTCAAAATATTTCTATATTCAAGAGAAATTTTAGGAGTCGAGTTCACGCACATGCGCAGAATTCATTCCTATTCGAAACATTGTGCTTTTAGACCAGAAAAACACCACGTTAAAACTTTTAGTGGATAATCATAATGAGAGTCTTGGACCATTCAGACGTGCTGCGAGTACGAAGCTTCGTGGCCAGATTGGAACACGAGCCATCTATTTTTGCTGGTCTTCAGTTCGAGTTTTGAAACTGAGAACTTTTTAAATATATTTTTCTTTTCTTTTTTTTAACATTTTTTTTAGATATTTTTATCCTTTATTCCCACACTTACTACGAACTTTTCAAAATCTTATACTACTAAAATAAAATTTTATGTCAAAATATTTCTATATTCAAGAGAAATTTTAGGAGTCGAGTTCATGCAGATGCGCAGAATTCAGTCCTATTCAAAACATTGTGCTTTTAGACCAGAATGACACCACGTTAAAACTTTTAGTGGATAATCATAATGAGAGTCTTAGACCATTCAGACGCGCTGCGTGTACGAAGCTTCGTGGCCAGATCGGCAGCACGAGCCATCTAGTTTTGCTGGTCTCCAGTTCGAGTCTCGAAACTGAGAACTTTTTCAATATATTTTTCTTTTTTTTTTTTTTTACATTTTTTTTTATATATTTTTATCCTTTATTCCCACACTTACTACGAACTTTTCCAAATCTTATACTAGTAAAATAAAATTTTATGTCAAAATATTTTTATATTCAAGATAAATGTTAGGAGTCGAGTTCACGCACATGCGCAGAATTCATTCCTATTCAAAACATTGTGCTTTTAGACCAGAATGACACCACGTTAAAACTTTTAGTGGATAATCATAATGAGAGTCTTAGACCATTCAGACGCGCTGCGGGTACGAAGCTTCGTGGCCAGATCGGCAGCACGAGCCATGTAGTTTTGCTGGTTTCCAGTTCGAGTCTCGAAACTGAGAACTTTTTCAATATATTTTTCTTTTTTTTTTACATTTTTTTAGATATTTTTATCCTTTATTCCCACACTTACTACGAACTTTTCCAAATCTTATACTAGTAAAATAAAATTTTATGTCAAAATATTTCTATATTCAAGATAAATGTTAGGAGTCGAGTTCACGCACATGCGCAGAATTCATTCCTATTCAAAACATTGTGCTTTTAGACCAGAAAAACACCACGTTAAAACTTTTAGTGGATAATCATAATGAGAGTCTTGGACCATTCAGACGTGCTGCGAGTACGAAGCTTCGTGGCCAGATTGGAACACGAGCCATCTATTTTTGCTGGTCTTCAGTTCGAGTTTTGAAACTGAGAACTTTTTAAAAATATTTTTCTTTTCTTTTTTTTAACATTTTTTTTAGATATTTTTATCCTTTATTCCCACACTTACTACGAACTTTTCAAAATCTTATACTACTAAAATAAAATTTTATGTCAAAATATTTCTATATTCAAGAGAAATTTTAGGAGTCGAGTTCATGCAGATGCGCAGAATTCAGTCCTATTCAAAACATTGTGCTTTTAGACCAGAATGACACCACGTTAAAACTTTTAGTGGATAATCATAATGAGAGTCTTAGACCATTCAGACGTGCTACGGGTACGAAGCTTCGTGGCCAAATCGGCAGCACGAGCCATCTAGTTTTGCTGGTCTTCAGTTCGAGTCTCGAAACTAAGAACTTTTTAAATATATTTTTCTTTCCTTTTTTTAACATTTTTTTTAGATATTTTTATCCTTTAATCACGCACATGCGCCGAATTCATTCCTATTCAAAACATTGTGCTTTTAGACCAGATTGACACCACGTTAAAACTTTTAGTGGATAATCATAATGAGAGTCTTAGACCATTCAGACACGCTGCGGGTACGAAGCTTCGTGGCCAGATCTGCAGCACGAGAAATCTAGTTTTGCTGGTCTTCAGTTCGAGTCTCGAAACTGAGAACTTTTTCAATATATTATTCTTTTCTTTTTTTTTACGTTTTTTTAGATATTTTTATCCTTTATTCCCACACTTACTACGAACTTTTCCAAATCTTATACTACTAAAATAAAATTTTATGTCAAAATATTTCTATATTCAAGAGAAATTTTAGGAGTTTAGTTCACGCACATGCGCAGAATTCATTCCTATTCAAAACATTGTGCTTTTAGACCAGAATGACACCACGTTAAAACTTTTAGTGGATAATCATAATGAGAGTCTTAGACCATTCAGACGCGCTGCGGGTAAGATGCTTCGTGGCCAGACCGGCAGCACGAGCCATATAGTTTTGCTGGTCTTCAGTTCGAGTCTCGAAACTGAGAACTTTTTAAATATATTTTTCTTTTCTTTTTTTTACATTTTTTTTAGATATTTTTATCCTTTAATCACGCACATGCGCAGAATTCATTCCTATTCAAAACATTGTGCTTTTAGACCAGATTGACACCACGTTAAAACTTTTAGTGGATAATCATAATGAGAGTCTTAGACCATTCAGACGCGCTGCGGGTAAGATGCTTCGTGGCCAGACCGGCAGCACGAGCCATCTAGTTTTGCTGGTCTTCAGTTCGTGTCTCGAAACTGAGAACTTTTTAAATATATTTTACTTTTCCTTTTTTTACATTTTTTTTAGATATTTTTATCATTTAATCCCACACTTACTACGAACTTTTCCAAATCTTATACTACTAAAATAAAATTTTATGTCAAAATATTTCTATATTCAAGAGAAATTTTAGGAGTCGAGTTCACGCACATGCGCAGAATTCATTCCTATTCGAAACATTGTGCTTTTAGACCAGAAAAACACCACGTTAAAACTTTTAGTGGATAATCATAATGAGAGTCTTGGACCATTCAGACGTGCTGCGAGTACGAAGCTTCGTGGCCAGATTGGAACACGAGCCATCTATTTTTGCTGGTCTTCAGTTCGAGTTTTGAAACTGAGAACTTTTTAAATATATTTTTCTTTTCTTTTTTTTAACATTTTTTTTAGATATTTTTATCCTTTATTCCCACACTTACTACGAACTTTTCAAAATCTTATACTACTAAAATAAAATTTTATGTCAAAATATTTCTATATTCAAGAGAAATTTTAGGAGTCGAGTTCATGCAGATGCGCAGAATTCAGTCCTATTCAAAACATTGTGCTTTTAGACCAGAATGACACCACGTTAAAACTTTTAGTGGATAATCATAATGAGAGTCTTAGACCATTCAGACGCGCTGCGTGTACGAAGCTTCGTGGCCAGATCGGCAGCACGAGCCATCTAGTTTTGCTGGTCTTCAGTTCGAGTCTCGAAACTGAGAACTTTTTCAATATATTATTCTTTTCTTTTTTTTTACGTTTTTTTAGATATTTTTATCCTTTATTCCCACACTTACTACGAACTTTTCCAAATCTTATACTACTAAAATAAAATTTTATGTCAAAATATTTCTATATTCAAGAGAAATTTTAGGAGTTTAGTTCACGCACATGCGCAGAATTCATTCCTATTCAAAACATTGTGCTTTTAGACCAGAATGACACCACGTTAAAACTTTTAGTGGATAATCATAATGAGAGTCTTAGACCATTCAGACGCGCTGCGGGTAAGATGCTTCGTGGCCAGACCGGCAGCACGAGCCATATAGTTTTGCTGGTCTTCAGTTCGAGTCTCGAAACTGAGAACTTTTTAAATATATTTTTCTTTTCTTTTTTTTACATTTTTTTTAGATATTTTTATCCTTTAATCACGCACATGCGCAGAATTCATTCCTATTCAAAACATTGTGCTTTTAGACCAGATTGACACCACGTTAAAACTTTTAGTGGATAATCATAATGAGAGTCTTAGACCATTCAGACGCGCTGCGGGTAAGATGCTTCGTGGCCAGACCGGCAGCACGAGCCATCTAGTTTTGCTGGTCTTCAGTTCGTGTCTCGAAACTGAGAACTTTTTAAATATATTTTACTTTTCCTTTTTTTACATTTTTTTTAGATATTTTTATCATTTAATCCCACACTTACTACGAACTTTTCCAAATCTTATACTACTAAAATAAAATTTTATGTCAAAATATTTCTATATTCAAGAGAAATTTTAGGAGTCGAGTTCACGCACATGCGCAGAATTCATTCCTATTCGAAACATTGTGCTTTTAGACCAGAAAAACACCACGTTAAAACTTTTAGTGGATAATCATAATGAGAGTCTTGGACCATTCAGACGTGCTGCGAGTACGAAGCTTCGTGGCCAGATTGGAACACGAGCCATCTATTTTTGCTGGTCTTCAGTTCGAGTTTTGAAACTGAGAACTTTTTAAATATATTTTTCTTTTCTTTTTTTTAACATTTTTTTTAGATATTTTTATCCTTTATTCCCACACTTACTACGAACTTTTCAAAATCTTATACTACTAAAATAAAATTTTATGTCAAAATATTTCTATATTCAAGAGAAATTTTAGGAGTCGAGTTCATGCAGATGCGCAGAATTCAGTCCTATTCAAAACATTGTGCTTTTAGACCAGAATGACACCACGTTAAAACTTTTAGTGGATAATCATAATGAGAGTCTTAGACCATTCAGACGCGCTGCGTGTACGAAGCTTCGTGGCCAGATCGGCAGCACGAGCCAACTAGTTTTGCTGGTCTCCAGTTCGAGTCTCGAAACTGAGAACTTTTTCAATATATTTTTCTTTTTTTTTTTTTTTACATTTTTTTTTATATATTTTTATCCTTTATTCCCACACTTACTACGAACTTTTCCAAATCTTATACTAGTAAAATAAAATTTTATGTCAAAATATTTTTATATTCAAGATAAATGTTAGGAGTCGAGTTCACGCACATGCGCAGAATTCATTCCTATTCAAAACATTGTGCTTTTAGACCAGAATGACACCACGTTAAAACTTTTAGTGGATAATCATAATGAGAGTCTTAGACCATTCAGACGCGCTGCGGGTACGAAGCTTCGTGGCCAGATCGGCAGCACGAGCCATGTAGTTTTGCTGGTTTCCAGTTCGAGTCTCGAAACTGAGAACTTTTTCAATATATTTTTCTTTTTTTTTTACATTTTTTTAGATATTTTTATCCTTTATTCCCACACTTACTACGAACTTTTCCAAATCTTATACTAGTAAAATAAAATTTTATGTCAAAATATTTCTATATTCAAGATAAATGTTAGGAGTCGAGTTCACGCACATGCGCAGAATTCATTCCTATTCAAAACATTGTGCTTTTAGACCAGAAAAACACCACGTTAAAACTTTTAGTGGATAATCATAATGAGAGTCTTGGACCATTCAGACGTGCTGCGAGTACGAAGCTTCGTGGCCAGATTGGAACACGAGCCATCTATTTTTGCTGGTCTTCAGTTCGAGTTTTGAAACTGAGAACTTTTTAAATATATTTTTCTTTTCTTTTTTTTAACATTTTTTTTAGATATTTTTATCCTTTATTCCCACACTTACTACGAACTTTTCAAAATCTTATACTACTAAAATAAAATTTTATGTCAAAATATTTCTATATTCAAGAGAAATTTTAGGAGTCGAGTTCATGCAGATGCGCAGAATTCAGTCCTATTCAAAACATTGTGCTTTTAGACCAGAATGACACCACGTTAAAACTTTTAGTGGATAATCATAATGAGAGTCTTAGACCATTCAGACGCGCTGCGTGTACGAAGCTTCGTGGCCAGATCGGCAGCACGAGCCATCTAGTTTTGCTGGTCTCCAGTTCGAGTCTCGAAACTGAGAACTTTTTCAATATATTTTTCTTTTTTTTTTTTTTTTACATTTTTTTTTATATATTTTTATCCTTTATTCCCACACTTACTACGAACTTTTCCAAATCTTATACTAGTAAAATAAAATTTTATGTCAAAATATTTTTATATTCAAGATAAATGTTAGGAGTCGAGTTCACGCACATGCGCAGAATTCATTCCTATTCAAAACATTGTGCTTTTAGACCAGAATGACACCACGTTAAAACTTTTAGTGGATAATCATAATGAGAGTCTTAGACCATTCAGACGCGCTGCGGGTACGAAGCTTCGTGGCCAGATCGGCAGCACGAGCCATGTAGTTTTGCTGGTTTCCAGTTCGAGTCTCGAAACTGAGAACTTTTTCAATATATTTTTCTTTTTTTTTTACATTTTTTTAGATATTTTTATCCTTTATTCCCACACTTACTACGAACTTTTCCAAATCTTATACTAGTAAAATAAAATTTTATGTCAAAATATTTCTATATTCAAGATAAATGTTAGGAGTCGAGTTCACGCACATGCGCAGAATTCATTCCTATTCAAAACATTGAGCCTTTAGACTAGAAAAACACCACATTAAAACTTTTAGTGGATAATCATAATGAGAGTCTTAGACCATTCAGACGTGCTGCGGGTACGAAGCTTCGTGGCCAGATCGGCAGCACGAGCCATCTAACTTTGCTGGTCTTCAGTTCGAGTCTCGAAACTGAGAACTTTTTAAATATATTTTTCTTTCCTTTTTTTAACATTTTCTTTAGATATTTTTATCCTTTATTCCCACACTTACTACGAACTTTTAAAAACCTTATACTAGTAAAATAAAATTTTATGTCAAAATATTTCTATATTCAAGAGAAATTTTAGGAGTTGAGTTCACGCACATGCGCAGAATTCATTCCTATTCAAACATTGTGCTTTTAGACCAGAATGACACCACGTTAAAACTTTTAGTGGATAATCATAATGAGAGTCTTAGACAATTCAGACGCGCTGCGAGTAGGAATCTTCGTGGCCAGATCGGCAGCACGAGAAATCTAGTTTTGCTGGTCTTCAGTTCGAGTCTCGAAACTGAGAACTTTTTCAATATATTTTTCTTTTCTTTTTTTTACGTTTTTTTAGATATTTTTATCCTTTATTCCCACACTTACTACGAACTTTTCCAAATCTTATACTACTAAAATAAAATTTTATGTCAAAATATTTCTATATTGAAGAGAAATTTTAGGAGTTGAGTTCACGCACATGCGCAGAATTCATTCCTATTCAAAACATTGTGCTTTTAGACCAGAATGACACCACGTTAAAACTTTTAGTGGATAATCATAATGAGAGTCTTAGACCATTCAGACGCGCTGCGGGTACGAAGCTTCGGGGCCAGATCGGAAGCACGAGCCATCTAGTTTTGCTGGTCTTCAGTTCGAGTCTCGAAACTGAGAACTTTTTAAATATATTTTTCTTTTCTTTTTTTTACATTTTTTTTAGATATCTTTATCCTTTAATCCCACACTTACTACGAACTTTCCCAAATCTTATACTAGTAAAATAAAATTTTATGTCAAAATATTTCTATATTCAAGAGAAATTTTAGGAGTCGAGTTCATGCACATGCGCAGAATTCATTCCTATTCAAAACATTGTGCTTTTAGACCAGAATGACACCACGTTAAAACTTTTAGTGGATAATCATAATAAGAGTCTTAGACCATTCAGACGCGCTGCGTGTACGAAGCTTCGTGGCCAGATCGGCAGCACGAGCCATGTAGTTTTGCTGGTTTCCAGTTCGAGTCTCGAAACTGAGAACTTTTTCAATATATTTTTCTTTTTTTTTTACATTTTTTTAGATATTTTTATCCTTTATTCCCACACTTACTACGAACTTTTCCAAATCTTATACTAGTAAAATAAAATTTTATGTCAAAATATTTCTATATTCAAGATAAATGTTAGGAGTCGAGTTCACGCACATGCGCAGAATTCATTCCTATTCAAAACATTGAGCCTTTAGACTAGAAAAACACCACATTAAAACTTTTAGTGGATAATCATAATGAGAGTCTTAGACCATTCAGACGTGCTGCGGGTACGAAGCTTCGTGGCCAGATCGGCAGCACGAGCCATCTAACTTTGCTGGTCTTCAGTTCGAGTCTCGAAACTGAGAACTTTTTAAATATATTTTTCTTTCCTTTTTTTAACATTTTCTTTAGATATTTTTATCCTTTATTCCCACACTTACTACGAACTTTTAAAAACCTTATACTAGTAAAATAAAATTTTATGTCAAAATATTTCTATATTCAAGAGAAATTTTAGGAGTTGAGTTCACGCACATGCGCAGAATTCATTCCTATTCAAACATTGTGCTTTTAGACCAGAATGACACCACGTTAAAACTTTTAGTGGATAATCATAATGAGAGTCTTAGACAATTCAGACGCGCTGCGAGTAGGAATCTTCGTGGCCAGATCGGCAGCACGAGAAATCTAGTTTTGCTGGTCTTCAGTTCGAGTCTCGAAACTGAGAACTTTTTCAATATATTTTTCTTTTCTTTTTTTTACGTTTTTTTAGATATTTTTATCCTTTATTCCCACACTTACTACGAACTTTTCCAAATCTTATACTACTAAAATAAAATTTTATGTCAAAATATTTCTATATTGAAGAGAAATTTTAGGAGTTGAGTTCACGCACATGCGCAGAATTCATTCCTATTCAAAACATTGTGCTTTTAGACCAGAATGACACCACGTTAAAACTTTTAGTGGATAATCATAATGAGAGTCTTAGACCATTCAGACGCGCTGCGGGTACGAAGCTTCGGGGCCAGATCGGAAGCACGAGCCATCTAGTTTTGCTGGTCTTCAGTTCGAGTCTCGAAACTGAGAACTTTTTAAATATATTTTTCTTTTCTTTTTTTTACATTTTTTTTAGATATCTTTATCCTTTAATCCCACACTTACTACGAACTTTCCCAAATCTTATACTAGTAAAATAAAATTTTATGTCAAAATATTTCTATATTCAAGAGAAATTTTAGGAGTCGAGTTCATGCACATGCGCAGAATTCATTCCTATTCAAAACATTGTGCTTTTAGACCAGAATGACACCACGTTAAAACTTTTAGTGGATAATCATAATAAGAGTCTTAGACCATTCAGACGCGCTGCGGGTACGAAGCTTCGTGGCCAGATCGGCAGCACGAGCCATTTAGTTTTGCTGGTCTTCAGTTCGAGTCTCGAAACTTAGAACTTTTTAAATATATTTTTCTTTTCTTTTTATTATATTTTTTTAGATATCTTTATCCTTTAATCCCACACTTACTACGAACTTTTCCAAATCTTATACTACTAAAATAAAATTTTATGTCAAAATATTTCTATATTCAAGAGAAATTTTAGAAGTCGAGTTCACGCACATGCGCAGAATTCATTCCTATTCAAAACATTGTGCTTTTAGACCAGAATGACACCACGTTAAAACTTTTAGTGGATAATCATAATGAGAGTCTTAGACCATTCAGACGTGCTACGGGTACGAAGCTTCGTGGCCAAATCGGCAGCACGAGCCATCTAGTTTTGCTGGTCTTCAGTTCGAGTCTCGAAACTAAGAACTTTTTAAATATATTTTTCTTTCCTTTTTTTAACATTTTTTTTAGATATTTTTATCCTTTAATCACGCACATGCGCCGAATTCATTCCTATTCAAAACATTGTGCTTTTAGACCAGATTGACACCACGTTAAAACTTTTAGTGGATAATCATAATGAGAGTCTTAGACCATTCAGACGCGCTGCGGGTACGAAGCTTCGTGGCCAGATCGGCAGCACGAGCCATCTAGTTTTGCTGGTCTTCAGTTCGTTTCTCGAAACTGAGAACTTTTTAAATATATTTTACTTTTCCTTTTTTTACATTTTTTTTAGATATTTTTATCATTTAATCCCACACTTACTACGAACTTTTCCAAATCTTATACTACTAAAATAAAATTTTATGTCAAAATATTTCTATATTCAAGAGAAATTTTAGGAGTCGAGTTCACGCACATGCGCAGAATTCATTCCTATTCGAAACATTGTGCTTTTAGACCAGAAAAACACCACGTTAAAACTTTTAGTGGATAATCATAATGAGAGTCTTAGACCATTCAGACGTGCTGCGAGTACGAAGCTTCGTGGCCAGATTGGAACACGAGCCATCTATTTTTGCTGGTCTTCAGTTCGAGTTTTGAAACTGAGAACTTTTTAAATATATTTTTCTTTTCTTTTTTTTAGATATTTTTAACCTTTATTCCCACACTTACTAAGAAACTTTTCAAAATCTTATACTACTAAAATAAAATTTTATGTCAAAATATTTCTATATTCAAGATAAATGTTAGGAGTCGAGTTCACGCACATGCGCAGAATTCAGTCCTATTCAAAACATTGTGCCTTTAGACTAGAAAAACACCACATTAAAACTTTTAGTGGATAATCATAATGAGAGTCTTAGACCATTCAGACGTGCTGCGGGTACGAAGCTTCGTGGCCAGATCGGCAGCACGAGCCATTTAGTTTTGCTGGTCTTCAGTTCGAGTCTCGAAACTTAGAACTTTTTAAATATATTTTTCTTTTCTTTTTATTATATTTTTTTAGATATCTTTATCCTTTAATCCCACACTTACTACGAACTTTTCCAAATCTTATACTACTAAAATAAAATTTTATGTCAAAATATTTCTATATTCAAGAGAAATTTTAGAAGTCGAGTTCACGCACATGCGCAGAATTCATTCCTATTCAAAACATTGTGCTTTTAGACCAGAATGACACCACGTTAAAACTTTTAGTGGATAATCATAATGAGAGTCTTAGACCATTCAGACGTGCTACGGGTACGAAGCTTCGTGGCCAAATCGGCAGCACGAGCCATCTAGTTTTGCTGGTCTTCAGTTCGAGTCTCGAAACTAAGAACTTTTTAAATATATTTTTCTTTCCTTTTTTTAACATTTTTTTTAGATATTTTTATCCTTTAATCACGCACATGCGCCGAATTCATTCCTATTCAAAACATTGTGCTTTTAGACCAGATTGACACCACGTTAAAACTTTTAGTGGATAATCATAATGAGAGTCTTAGACCATTCAGACGCGCTGCGGGTACGAAGCTTCGTGGCCAGATCGGCAGCACGAGCCATCTAGTTTTGCTGGTCTTCAGTTCGTTTCTCGAAACTGAGAACTTTTTAAATATATTTTACTTTTCCTTTTTTTACATTTTTTTTAGATATTTTTATCATTTAATCCCACACTTACTACGAACTTTTCCAAATCTTATACTACTAAAATAAAATTTTATGTCAAAATATTTCTATATTCAAGAGAAATTTTAGGAGTCGAGTTCACGCACATGCGCAGAATTCATTCCTATTCGAAACATTGTGCTTTTAGACCAGAAAAACACCACGTTAAAACTTTTAGTGGATAATCATAATGAGAGTCTTAGACCATTCAGACGTGCTGCGAGTACGAAGCTTCGTGGCCAGATTGGAACACGAGCCATCTATTTTTGCTGGTCTTCAGTTCGAGTTTTGAAACTGAGAACTTTTTAAATATATTTTTCTTTTCTTTTTTTTAGATATTTTTAACCTTTATTCCCACACTTACTAAGAAACTTTTCAAAATCTTATACTACTAAAATAAAATTTTATGTCAAAATATTTCTATATTCAAGATAAATGTTAGGAGTCGAGTTCACGCACATGCGCAGAATTCAGTCCTATTCAAAACATTGTGCCTTTAGACTAGAAAAACACCACATTAAAACTTTTAGTGGATAATCATAATGAGAGTCTTAGACCATTCAGACGTGCTGCGGGTACGAAGCTTCGTGGCCAGATCGGCAGCACGAGCCATCTAGTTTTGCTGGTCTTCAGTTCGAGTCTCGAAACTGAGAACTTTTTAAATATATTTTTCTTTCCTTTTTTTAACATTTTTTTTAGATATTTTTATCCTTTATTCCCACACTTACTACGAACTTTTAAAAACCTTATACTAGTAAAATAAAATTTTATGTCAAAATATTTCTATATTCAAGAGAAATTTTAGGAGTTGAGTTCACGCACATGCGCAGAATTCATTCCTATTCAAAACATTGTGCTTTTAGACCAGAATGACACCACGTTAAAACTTTTAGTGGATAATCATTATGAGAGTCTTAGACCATTCAGACGCGCTGCGGGTAAGATGCTTCGTGGCCAGACCGGCAGCACGAGCCATATAGTTTTGCTGGTCTTCAGTTCGAGTCTCGAAACTGAGAACTTTTTCAATATATTTTTATTTTCATTTTTTTTAGATATTTTTATCCTTTATTCCCACACTTACTACGAACTTTTCCAAATCTTATACTACTAAAATAAAATTTTATGTCAAAATATTTCTATATTCAAGAGAAATTTTAGGAGTCGAGTTCACGCACATGCGCAGAATTCATTCCTATTCAAAACATTGTGCTTTTAGACGAGAATGACACCACGTTAAAACTTTTAGTGGATAATCATAATGAGAGTCTTAGACCATTCAGACGCGCTGCGGGTACGAAGCTTCGGGGCCAGATCGGAAGCACGAGCCATCTAGTTTTGCTGGTCTTCAGTTCGAGTCTCGAAACTGAGAACTTTTTAAATATATTTTTCTTTTCTTTTTTTTACATTTTTTTAGATATCTTTATCCTTTAATCCCACACTTACTACGAACTTTCCCAAATCTTATACTAGTAAAATAAAATTTTATGTCAAAATATTTCTATATTCAAGAGAAATTTTAGGAGTCGAGTTCATGCACATGCGCAGAATTCATTCCTATTCAAAACATTGTGCTTTTAGACCAGAATGACACCACGTTAAAACTTTTAGTGGATAATCATAATGAGAGTCTTAGACCATTCAGACGCGCTGCGGGTACGAAGCTTCGTGGCCAGATCGGCAGCACGAGCCATTTAGTTTTGCTGGTCTTCAGTTCGAGTCTCGAAACTGAGAACTTTTTAAATATATTTTTCTTTTCTTTTTTTTACATTTTTTTTAGATATTTTTATCCTTTATTCCCACACTTACTACGAACTTTTAAAAACCTTATACTACTAAAATAAAATTTTATGTCAAAATATTTCTATATTCAAGAGAAATTTTAGGAGTCGAGTTCACGCACATGCGCAGACTTCATTCCTATTCAAAACATTGTGCTTTTAGACCAGAATGACACCACGTTAAAACTTTTAGTGGATAATCATAATGAGAGTCTTAGACCATTCAGACGCGCTGCGAGTACGAAGCTTCGTGGCCAGATCGGCAGCACAAGCCACCTAGTTTTGCTGGTCTTCAGTTCGAGTCTCGAAACTGAGAACTTTTTCAATATATTTTTCTTTTCATTTTTTTTAGATATTTTTATCCTTTATTCCCACACTTACTACGAACTTTTCCAAATCTTATACTACTAAAATAAAATTTTATGTCAAAATATTTCTATGTTCAAGAGAAATTTTAAGAGTCGAGTTCACGCACATGCGCAGAATTCATTCCTATTCAAAACATTGTGCTTTTAGACCAGAATGACACCACGTTAAAACTTTTAGTGGATAATCATAATGAGAGTCTTAGACCATTCAGACGTGCTACGGGTACGAAGCTTCGTGGCCAAATCGGCAGCACGAGCCATCTAGTTTTGCTGGTCTTCAGTTCGAGTCTCGAAACTAAGAACTTTTTAAATATATTTTTCTTTCCTTTTTTTAACATTTTTTTTAGATATTTTTATCCTTTAATCACGCACATGCGCAGAATTCATTCCTATTCAAAACATTGTGCTTTTAGACCAGATTGACACCACGTTAAAACTTTTAGTGGATAATCATAATGAGAGTCTTAGACCATTCAGACGCGCTGCGGGTACGAAGCTTCGTGGCCAGATCGGCAGCACGAGCCATCTAGTTTTGCTGGTCTCCAGTTCGAGTCTCGAAATTGAGAACTTTTTCAATATATTTTTCTTTTTTTTTTTTTTTTACATTTTTTTTTATATATTTTTATCCTTTATTCCCACACTTACTACGAACTTTTCCAAATCTTATACTACTAAAATAAAACTTTATGTCAAAATATTTCTATATTCAAGAGAAATTTTAGGAGTTGAGTTCACGCACATGCGCAGAATTCATTCCTATTCAAAACATTGTGCTTTTAGACCAGAATGACACCACGTTAAAACTTTTAGTGGATAATCATTATGAGAGTCTTAGACCATTCAGACGCGCTGCGGGTAAGATGCTTCGTGGCCAGACCGGCAGCACGAGCCATACAGTTTTGCTGGTCTTCAGTTCGAGTCTCGAAACTGAGAACTTTTTCAATATATTTTTATTTTCATTTTTTTTAGATATTTTTATCCTTTATTCCCACACTTACTACGAACTTTTCCAAATCTTATACTACTAAAATAAAATTTTATGTCAAAATATTTCTATATTCAAGAGAAATTTTAGGAGTCGAGTTCACGCACATGCGCAGAATTCATTCCTATTCAAAACATTGTGCTTTTAGACGAGAATGACACCACGTTAAAACTTTTAGTGGATAATCATAATGAGAGTCTTAGACCATTCAGACGCGCTGCGGGTACGAAGCTTCGGGGCCAGATCGGAAGCACGAGCCATCTAGTTTTGCTGGTCTTCAGTTCGAGTCTCGAAACTGAGAACTTTTTAAATATATTTTTCTTTTCTTTTTTTTACATTTTTTTTAGATATCTTTATCCTTTAATCCCACACTTACTACGAACTTTCCCAAATCTTATACTAGTAAAATAAAATTTTATGTCAAAATATTTCTATATTCAAGAGAAATTTTAGGAGTCGAGTTCATGCACATGCGCAGAATTCATTCCTATTCAAAACATTGTGCTTTTAGACCAGAATGACACCACGTTAAAACTTTTAGTGGATAATCATAATGAGAGTCTTAGACCATTCAGACGCGCTGCGGGAACGAAGCTTCGTGGCCAGATCGGCAGCACGAGCCATTTAGTTTTGCTGGTCTTCAGTTCGAGTCTCGAAACTGAGAACTTTTTAAATATATTTTTCTTTTCTTTTTTTTACATTTTTTTTAGATATTTTTATCCTTTATTCCCACACTTACTACGAACTTTTAAAAACCTTATACTACTAAAATAAAATTTTATGTCAAAATATTTCTATATTCAAGAGAAATTTTAGGAGTCGAGTTCACGCACATGCGCAGACTTCATTCCTATTCAAAACATTGTGCTTTTAGACCAGAATGACACCACGTTAAAACTTTTAGTGGATAATCATAATGAGAGTCTTAGACCATTCAGACGCGCTGCGAGTGCGAAGCTTCGTGGCCGGATCGGCAGCACAAGCCACCTAGTTTTGCTGGTCTTCAGTTCGAGTCTCGAAACTGAGAACTTTTTCAATATATTTTTCTTTTCATTTTTTTTAGATATTTTTATCCTTTATTCCCACACTTACTACGAACTTTTCCAAATCTTATACTACTAAAATAAAATTTTATGTCAAAATATTTCTATGTTCAAGAGAAATTTTAAGAGTCGAGTTCACGCACATGCGCAGAATTCATTCCTATTCAAAACATTGTGCTTTTAGACCAGAATGACACCACGTTAAAACTTTTAGTGGATAATCATAATGAGAGTCTTAGACCATTCAGACGTGCTACGGGTAGGAAGCTTCGTGGCCAAATCGGCAGCGCGAGCCATCTAGTTTTGCTGGTCTTCAGTTCGAGTCTCGAAACTAAGAACTTTTTAAATATATTTTTCTTTCCTTTTTTTAACATTTTTTTTAGATATTTTTATCCTTTAATCACGCACATGCGCAGAATTCATTCCTATTCAAAACATTGTGCTTTTAGACCAGATTGACACCACGTTAAAACTTTTAGTGGATAATCATAATGAGAGTCTTAGACCATTCAGACGCGCTGCGGGTACGAAGCTTCGTGGCCAGATCGGCAGCACGAGCCAGCTAGTTTTGCTGGTCTTCAGTTCGTTTCTCGAAACTGAGAACTTTTTAAATATATTTTACTTTTCCTTTTTTTACATTTTTTTTATATATTTTTATCATTTAATCCCACACTTACTACGAACTTTTCCAAATCTTATACTACTAAAATAAAATTTTATGTCAAAATATTTCTATATTCAAGAGAAATTTTAGGAGTCGAGTTCATGCACATGCGCAGAATTCATTCCTATTCAAAACATTGTGCTTTTAGACCAGAATGACACCACGTTAAAACTTTTAGTGGATAATCATAATGAGAGTCTTAGACCATTCAGACGCGCTGCGGGTACGAAGCTTCGTGGCCAGATCGGCAGGACGAGCCATCTAGTTTTGCTGGTCTTCAGTTCGAGTCTCGAAACTGAGAACTTTTTAAATATATTTTTCTTTTCTTTTTTTTAGATATTTTTATCCTTTATTCCCACACTTACTACGAACTTTTCAAAATCTTATACTACTAAAATAAAATTTTATGTCAAAATATTTCTATATTCAAGAGAAATTTTAGGAGTCGAGTTCATGCTGATGCGCAGAATTCAGTCCTATTCAAAACATTGTGCTTTTAGACCAGAATGACACCACGTTAAAACTTTTAGTGGATAATCATAATGAGAGTCTTAGACCATTCAGACGCGCTGCGTGTACGAAGCTTCGTGGCCAGATCGGCAGCACGAGCCATCTAGTTTTGCTGGTCTCCAGTTCGAGTCTCGAAATTGAGAACTTTTTCAATATATTTTTCTTTTTTTTTTTTTACATTTTTTTTTATATATTTTTATCCTTTATTCCCACACTTACTACGAACTTTTCCAAATCTTATACTAGTAAAATAAAATTTTATGTCAAAATATTTTTATATTCAAGATAAATGTTAGGAGTCGAGTTCACGCACATGCGCAGAATTCATTCCTATTCAAAACATTGTGCTTTTAGACCAGAATGACACCACGTTAAAACTTTTAGTGGATAATCATAATGAGAGTCTTAGACCATTCAGACGCGCTGCGGGTACGAAGCTTCGTGGCCAGATCGGCAGCACGAGCCATGTAGTTTTGCTGGTCTCCAGTTCGAGTCTCGAAACTGAGAACTTTTTCAATATATTTTTCTTTTTTTTTTACATTTTTTTAGATATTTTTATCCTTTATTCTCACACTTACTACGAACTTTTCCAAATCTTATACTAGTAAAATAAAATTTTATGTCAAAATATTTCTATATTCAAGATAAATGTTAGGAGTCGAGTTCACGCACATGCGCAGAATTCATTCCTATTCAAAACATTGTGCCTTTAGACTAGAAAAACACCACATTAAAACTTTTAGTGGATAATCATAATGAGAGTCTTAGACCATTCAGACGTGCTGCGGGTACGAAGCTTCGTGGCCAGATCGGCAGCACGAGCCATCTAGTTTTGCTGGTCTTCAGTTCGAGTCTCGAAACTGAGAACTTTTTAAATATATTTTTCTTTCCTTTTTTTAACATTTTTTTTAGATATTTTTATCCTTTATTCCCACACTTACTACGAACTTTTAAAAACCTTATACTAGTAAAATAAAATTTTATGTCAAAATATTTCTATATTCAAGAGAAATTTTAGGAGTTGAGTTCACGCACATGCGCAGAATTCATTCCTATTCAAACATTGTGCTTTTAGACCAGAATGACACCACGTTAAAACTTTTAGTGGATAATCATAATGAGAGTCTTAGACAATTCAGACGCGCTGCGAGTAGGAAGCTTCGTGGCCAGATCGGCAGCACGAGAAATCTAGTTTTGCTGGTCTTCAGTTCGAGTCTCGAAACTGAGAACTTTTTCAATATATTTTTCTTTTCTTTTTTTTACGTTTTTTTAGATATTTTTATCCTTTATTCCCACACTTACTACGAACTTTTCCAAATCTTATACTACTAAAATAAAATTTTATGTCAAAATATTTCTATATTCAAGAGAAATTTTAGGAGTTGAGTTCACGCACATGCGCAGAATTCATTCCTATTCAAAACATTGTGCTTTTAGACCAGAATGACACCACGTTAAAACTTTTAGTGGATAATCATAATGAGAGTCTTAGACCATTCAGACGCGCTGCGGGTAAGATGCTTCGTGGCCAGACCGGTAGCACGAGCCATATAGTTTTGCTGGTCTTCAGTTCGAGTCTCGAAACTGAGAACTTTTTCAATATATTTTTATTTTCATTTTTTTTTAGATATTTTTATCCTTTATTCCCACACTTACTACGAACTTTTCCAAATCTTATACTACTAAAATAAAATTTTATGTCAAAATATTTCTATATTCAAGAGAAATTTTAGGAGTTGAGTTCACGCACATGCGCAGAATTCATTCCTATTCAAAACATTGTGCTTTTAGACCAGAATGACACCACGTTAAAACTTTTAGTGGATAATCATAATGAGAGTCTTAGACCATTCAGACGCGCTGCGGGTAAGATGCTTCGTGGCCAGACCGGCAGCACGAGCCATATAGTTTTGCTGGTCTTCAGTTCGAGTCTCGAAACTTAGAACTTTTTAAATATATTTTTCTTTTCTTTTTTTTACATTTTTTTAGATATCTTTATCCTTTAATCCCACACTTACTACGAACTTTTCCAAATCTTATACTACTAAAATAAAATTTTATGTCAAAATATTTCTATGTTCAAGAGAAATTTTAAGAGTCGAGTTCACGCACATGCGCAGAATTCATTCCTATTCAAAACATTGTGCTTTTAGACCAGAATGACACCACGTTAAAACTTTTAGTGGATAATCATAATGAGAGTCTTAGCTCATTCAGACGTGCTACGGGTACGAAGCTTCGTGGCCAAATCGGCAGCACGAGCCATCTAGTTTTGCTGGTCTTCAGTTCGAGTCTCGAAACTAAGAACTTTTTAAATATATTTTTCTTTCCTTTTTTTAACATTTTTTTTATATATTTTTATCCTTTATTCCCACACTTACTACGAACTTTCCCAAATCTTATACTAGTAAAATAAAATTTTATGTCAAAATATTTCTATATTCAAGAGAAATTTTAGGAGTCGAGTTCATGCACATGCGCAGAATTCATTTCTATTCAAAACATTGTGCTTTTAGACCAGAATGACACCACGTTAAAACTTTTAGTGGATAATCATAATGAGAGTCTTAGACCATTCAGACGCGCTGCGGGTACGAAGCTTCGTGGCCAGATCGGCAGGACGAGCCATCTAGTTTTGCTGGTCTTCAGTTCGAGTCTCGAAACTGAGAACTTTTTAAATATATTTTTCTTTTTTTTTTTTACATATTTTTTAGATATTTTTATCCTTTATTCCCACACTTACTACGAAATTTCCAAATCTTATACTACTAAAATAAAATTTTATGTCAAAATATTTCTATATTCAAGAGAAATTTTAGGAGTCGAGTTCACGCACATGCGCAGACTTCATTCCTATTCAAAACATTGTGCTTTTAGACCAGAATGACACCACGTTAAAACTTTTAGTGGATAATCATAATGAGAGTCTTAGACCATTCAGACGCGCTGCGAGTACGAAGCTTCGTGGCCAGATCGGCAGCACACGCCACCTAGTTTTGCTGGTCTTCAGTTCGAGTCTCGAAACTGAGAACTTTTTCAATATATTTTTCTTTTCATTTTTTTTAGATATTTTTATCCTTTATTCCCACACTTACTACGAACTTTTCCAAATCTTATACTACTAAAATAAAATTTTATGTCAAAATATTTCTATATTCAAGAGAAATTTTAGGAGTTGAGTTCACGCACATGCGCAGAATTCATTCCTATTCAAACATTGTGCTTTTAGACCAGAATGACACCACGTTAAAACTTTTAGTGGATAATCATAATGAGAGTCTTAGACAATTCAGACGCGCTGCGAGTACGAAGCTTCGTGGCCAGATCGGCAGCACGAGCCATCTAGTTTTGCTGGTCTTCAGTTCGAGTCTCGAAACTGAGAACTTTTTAAATATATTTTTCTTTTCTTTTTTTTAAATTTTTTTTAGATATTTTTATCCTTTATTCCCACTCTTTCTACGAACTTTTCAAAATCTTATACTACTAAAATAAAATTTTATGTCAAAATATTTCTATATTCAAGAGAAATTTTAGGAGTTGAGTTCACGCACATGCGCAGAATTCATTCCTATTCAAAACATTGTGCTTTTAGACCAGAATGACACCACGTTAAAACTTTTAGTGGATAATCATAATGAGAGTCTTAGACCATTCAGACGCGCTGCGGGTAAGATGCTTCGTGGCCAGACCGGCAGCACGAGCCATATAGTTTTGCTGGTCTTCAGTTCGAGTCTCGAAACTGAGAACTTTTTCAATATATTTTTATTTTCATTTTTTTTTAGATATTTTTATCCTTTATTCCCACACTTACTACGAACTTTTCCAAATCTTATACTACTAAAATAAAATTTTATGTCAAAATATTTCTATATTCAAGAGAAATTTTAGGAGTCGAGTTCACGCACATGCGCAGAATTCATTCCTATTCAAAACATTGTGCTTTTAGACGAGAATGACACCACGTTAAAACTTTTAGTGGATAATCATAATGAGAGTCTTAGACCATTCAGACGCGCTGCGGGTACGAAGCTTCGTGGCCAGATCGGCAGCACGAGCCATTTAGTTTTGCTGGTCTTCAGTTCGAGTCTCGAAACTTAGAACTTTTTAAATATATTTTTCTTTTCTTTTTTTTACATTTTTTTAGATATCTTTATCCTTTAATCCCACACTTACTACGAACTTTTCCAAATTTTATACTACTAAAATAAAATTTTATGTCAAAATATTTCTATGTTCAAGAGAAATTTTAAGAGTCGAGTTCACGCACATGCGCAGAATTCATTCCTATTCAAAACATTGTGCTTTTAGACCAGAATGACACCACGTTAAAACTTTTAGTGGATAATCATAATGAGAGTCTTAGACCATTCACACGTGCTACGGGTACGAAGCTTCGTGGCCAAATCGGCAGCACGAGCCATCTAGTTTTGCTGGTCTTCAGTTCGAGTCTCGAAACTAAGAACTTTTTAAATATATTTTTCTTTCCTTTTATTAACATTTTTTTTATATATTTTTATCCTTTATTCCCACACTTACTACGAACTTTCCCAAATCTTATACTAGTAAAATAAAATTTTATGTCAAAATATTTCTATATTCAAGAGAAATTTTAGGAGTCGAGTTCATGCACATGCGCAGAATTCATTCCTATTCAAAACATTGTGCTTTTAGACCAGAATGACACCACGTTAAAACTTTTAGTGGATAATCATAATGAGAGTCTTAGACCATTCAGACGCGCTGCGGGTACGAAGCTTCGTGGCCAGATCGGCAGGACGAGCCATCTAGTTTTGCTGGTCTTCAGTTCGAGTCTCGAAACTGAGAACTTTTTAAATATATTTTTCTTTTTTTTTTTTACATATTTTTTAGATATTTTTATCCTTTATTCCCACACTTACTACGAAATTTCCAAATCATATACTACTAAAATAAAATTTTATGTCAAAATATTTCTATATTCAAGAGAAATTTTAGGAGTCGAGTTCACGCACATGCGCAGACTTCATTCCTATTCAAAACATTGTGCTTTTAGACCAGAATGACACCACGTTAAAACTTTTAGTGGATAATCATAATGAGAGTCTTAGACCATTCAGACGCGCTGTGAGTACGAAGCTTCGTGGCCAGATCGGCAGCACACGCCACCTAGTTTTGCTGGTCTTCAGTTCGAGTCTCGAAACTGAGAACTTTTTCAATATATTTTTCTTTTCATTTTTTTTAGATATTTTTATCCTTTATTCCCACACTTACTACGAACTTTTCCAAATCTTATACTACTAAAATAAAATTTTATGTCAAAATATTTCTATATTCAAGAGAAATTTTAGGAGTTGAGTTCACGCACATGCGCAGAATTCATTCCTATTCAAACATTGTGCTTTTAGACCAGAATGACACCACGTTAATACTTTTAGTGGATAATCATAATGAGAGTCTTAGACAATTCAGACGCGCTGCGAGTACGAAGCTTCGTGGCCAGATCGGCAGGACGAGCCATCTAGTTTTGCTGGTCTTCAGTTCGAGTCTCGAAACTGAGAACTTTTTAAATATATTTTTCTTTTTTTTTTTTACATATTTTTTAGATATTTTTATCCTTTATTCCCACACTTACTACGAAATTTCCAAATCATATACTACTAAAATAAAATTTTATGTCAAAATATTTCTATATTCAAGAGAAATTTTAGGAGTCGAGTTCACGCACATGCGCAGACTTCATTCCTATTCAAAACATTGTGCTTTTAGACCAGAATGACACCACGTTAAAACTTTTAGTGGATAATCATAATGAGAGTCTTAGACCATTCAGACGCGCTGTGAGTACGAAGCTTCGTGGCCAGATCGGCAGCACACGCCACCTAGTTTTGCTGGTCTTCAGTTCGAGTCTCGAAACTGAGAACTTTTTCAATATATTTTTCTTTTCATTTTTTTTAGATATTTTTATCCTTTATTCCCACACTTACTACGAACTTTTCCAAATCTTATACTACTAAAATAAAATTTTATGTCAAAATATTTCTATATTCAAGAGAAATTTTAGGAGTTGAGTTCACGCACATGCGCAGAATTCATTCCTATTCAAACATTGTGCTTTTAGACCAGAATGACACCACGTTAATACTTTTAGTGGATAATCATAATGAGAGTCTTAGACAATTCAGACGCGCTGCGAGTACGAAGCTTCGTGGCCAGATCGGCAGCACGAGCCATCTAGTTTTGCTGGTCTTCAGTTCGAGTCTCGAAACTGAGAACTTTTTAAATATATTTTTCTTTTCTTTTTTTAAAATTTTTTTTAGATATTTTTATCCTTTATTCCCACTCTTACTACGAACTTTTCAAAATCTTATACTACTAAAATAAAATTTTGTGTCAAAATATTTCTACATTCAAGAGAAATTTTAGGAGTCGAGTTCACGCACATGCGCAGAATTCATTCCTATTCAAAACATTGTGCTTTTAGACCAGAATGAAACCACGTTAAAACTTTTAGTGGATAATCATAATGAGAGTCTTAGACCATTCAGACGCGCAGCGGGTACGAAGCTTCGTGGCCAGATCGGCAGAACGAGCCATCTTGTTTTGCTGGTCTTCAGTTCGAGTCTCGAAACTGAGAACTTTTTAAATATAATTTTCTTTTCTTTTTTTTACATTTTTTTTAGATATTTTTATCCTTTATTCCCACACTTACTACGAACTTTCCCAAATCTTATACTAGTAAAATAAAATTTTATGTCAAAATATTTCTATATTCAAGAGAAATTTTAGGAGTCGAGTTCATGCACATGCGCAGAATTCATTCCTATTCAAAACATTGTGCTTTTAGACCAGAATGACACCACGTTAAAACTTTTAGTGGATAATCATAATGAGAGTCTTAGACCATTCAGACCCGCTGCGGGTACGAAGCTTCGTGGCCAGATCGGCAGCACGAGCCATCTAGTTTTGCTGGTCTTCAGTTCGAGTCTCGAAACTTAGAACTTTTTAAATATATTTTTCTTTTCTTTTTTTTACATTTTTTTAGATATCTTTATCCTTTAATCCCACACTTACTACGAACTTTTCCAAATCTTATACTATTAAAATAAAATTTTATGTCAAAATATTTCTATATTCAAGAGAAATTTTAGGAGTTGAGTTCACGCACATGCGCAGAATTCATTCCTATTCAAAACATTGTGCTTTTAGACCAGAATGACACCACGTTAAAACTTTTAGTGGATAATCATAATGAGAGTCTTAGACCATTCAGACGCGCTGCGAGTACGAAGCTTCGTGGCCAGATCGGCAGCACACGCCACCTAGTTTTGCTGGTCTTCAGTTCGAGTCTCGAAACTGAGAACTTTTTCAATATATTTTTCTTTTCATTTTTTTTAGATATTTTTATCCTTTATTCCCACACTTACTACGAACTTTTCCAAATCTTATACTACTAAAATAAAATTTTATGTCAAAATATTTCTATATTCAAGAGAAATTTTAAGAGTCGAGTTCACGCACATGCGCAGAATTCATTCCTATTCAAAACATTGTGCTTTTAGACCAGAATGACACCACGTTAAAACTTTTAGTGGATAATCATAATGAGAGTCTTAGACCATTCAGACGCGCTGCGGGTACGAAGCTTCGTGGCCAGATCGGCAGCACGAGCCATCTAGTTTTGCTGGTCTTCAGTTCGAGTCTCGAAACTAAAAACTTTTTAAATATATTTTTCTTTCCTTTTTTTAACATTTTTTTTATATATTTTTATCCTTTATTCCCACACTTACTACGAACTTTTAAAAACCTTATACTAGTAAAATAAAATTTTATGTCAAAATATTTCTATATTCAAGAGAAATTTTAGGAGTTGAGTTCACGCACATGCGCAGAATTCATTCTTATTCAAACATTGTGCTTTTAGACCAGAATGACACCACGTTAAAACTTTTAGTGGATAATCATAATGAGAGTCTTAGACAATTCAGACGCGCTGCGAGTACGAAGCTTCGTGGCCAGATCGGCAGCACGAGCCATCTTGTTTTGCTGGTCTTCAGTTCGAGTTTCGAAACTGAGAACTTTTTAAATATATTTTTCTTTTCTTTTTTTTACATTTTTTTTAGATATTTTTATCCTTTATTCCCACACTTACTACGAACTTTCCCAAATCTTATACTAGTAAAATAAAATTTTATGTCAAAATATTTCTATATTCAAGAGAAATTTTAGGAGTCGAGTTCATGCACATGCGCAGAATTCATTCCTATTCAAAACATTGTGCTTTTAGACCAGAATGACACCACGTTAAAACTTTTAGTGGATAATCATAATGAGAGTCTTAGACCATTCAGACCCGCTGCGGGTACGAAGCTTCGTGGCCAGATCGGCAGCACGAGCCATCTAGTTTTGCTGGTCTTCAGTTCGAGTCTCGAAACTTAGAACTTTTTAAATATATTTTTCTTTTCTTTTTTTTTACATTTTTTTAGATATCTTTATCCTTTAATCCCACACTTACTACGAACTTTTCCAAATCTTATACTATTAAAATAAAATTTTATGTCAAAATATTTCTATATTCAAGAGAAATTTTAGGAGTTGAGTTCACGCACATGCGCAGAATTCATTCCTATTCAAAACATTGTGCTTTTAGACCAGAATGACACCACGTTAAAACTTTTAGTGGATAATCATAATGAGAGTCTTAGACCATTCAGACGCGCTGCGAGTACGAAGCTTCGTGGCCAGATCGGCAGCACACGCCACCTAGTTTTGCTGGTCTTCAGTTCGAGTCTCGAAACTGAGAACTTTTTCAATATATTTTTCTTTTCATTTTTTTTAGATATTTTTATCCTTTATTCCCACACTTACTACGAACTTTTCCAAATCTTATACTACTAAAATAAAATTTTATGTCAAAATATTTCTATATTCAAGAGAAATTTTAAGAGTCGAGTTCACGCACATGCGCAGAATTCATTCCTATTCAAAACATTGTGCTTTTAGACCAGAATGACACCACGTTAAAACTTTTAGTGGATAATCATAATGAGAGTCTTAGACCATTCAGACGCGCTGCGGGTACGAAGCTTCGTGGCCAGATCGGCAGCACGAGCCATCTAGTTTTGCTGGTCTTCAGTTCGAGTCTCGAAACAAAGAACTTTTTAAATATATTTTTCTTTCCTTTTTTTAACATTTTTTTTATATATTTTTATCCTTTATTCCCACACTTACTACGAACTTTTAAAAACCTTATACTAGTAAAATAAAATTTTATGTCAAAATATTTCTATATTCAAGAGAAATTTTAGGAGTTGAGTTCACGCACATGCGCAGAATTCATTCCTATTCAAACATTGTGCTTTTAGACCAGAATGACACCACGTTAAAACTTTTAGTGGATAATCATAATGAGAGTCTTAGACAATTCAGACGCGCTGCGAGTACGAAGCTTCGTGGCCAGATCGGCAGCACGAGCCATCTAGTTTTGCTGGTCTTCAGTTCGAGTCTCGAAACTGAGAACTTTTTAAATATATTTTTCTTTTCTTTTTTTTAAATTTTTTTTAGATATTTTTATCCTTTATTCCCACTCTTACTACGAACTTTTCAAAATCTTATACTACTAAAATAAAATTTTGTGTCAAAATATTTCTACATTCAAGAGAAATTTTAGGAGTTGAGTTCACGGTCATGCGCAGAATTCATTCCTATTCAAAACATTGTGCTTTTAGACCAGAATGACACCACGTTAAAACTTTTAGTGGATAATCATAATGAGAGTCTTAGACCATTCAGACGCGCTGCGGGTAAGATGCTTCGTGGCCAGACCGGCAGCACGAGCCATATAGTTTTGCTGGTCTTCAGTTCGAGTCTCGAAACTGAGAACTTTTTCAATATATTTTTATTTTCATTTTTTTTAGATATTTTTATCCTTTATTCCCACACTTACTACGAACTTTCCCAAATCTTATACTAGTAAAATAAAATTTTATGTCAAAATATTTCTATATTCAAGAGAAATTTTAGGAGTCGAGTTCATGCACATGCGCAGAATTCATTCCTATTCAAAACATTGTGCTTTTAGACCAGAATGACACCACGTTAAAACTTTTAGTGGATAATCATAATGAGAGTCTTAGACCATTCAGACCCGCTGCGGGTACGAAGCTTCGTGGCCAGATCGGCAGCACGAGCCATCTAGTTTTGCTGGTCTTCAGTTCGAGTCTCGAAACTTAGAACTTTTTAAATATATTTTTCTTTTCTTTTTTTTTACATTTTTTTAGATATCTTTATCCTTTAATCCCACACTTACTACGAACTTTTCCAAATCTTATACTATTAAAATAAAATTTTATGTCAAAATATTTCTATATTCAAGAGAAATTTTAGGAGTTGAGTTCACGCACATGCGCAGAATTCATTCCTATTCAAAACATTGTGCTTTTAGACCAGAATGACACCACGTTAAAACTTTTAGTGGATAATCATAATGAGAGTCTTAGACCATTCAGACGCGCTGCGAGTACGAAGCTTCGTGGCCAGATCGGCAGCACACGCCACCTAGTTTTGCTGGTCTTCAGTTCGAGTCTCGAAACTGAGAACTTTTTCAATATATTTTTCTTTTCATTTTTTTTAGATATTTTTATCCTTTATTCCCACACTTACTACGAACTTTTCCAAATCTTATACTACTAAAATAAAATTTTATGTCAAAATATTTCTATATTCAAGAGAAATTTTAAGAGTCGAGTTCACGCACATGCGCAGAATTCATTCCTATTCAAAACATTGTGCTTTTAGACCAGAATGACACCACGTTAAAACTTTTAGTGGATAATCATAATGAGAGTCTTAGACCATTCAGACGCGCTGCGGGTACGAAGCTTCGTGGCCAGATCGGCAGCACGAGCCATCTAGTTTTGCTGGTCTTCAGTTCGAGTCTCGAAACAAAGAACTTTTTAAATATATTTTTCTTTTCTTTTTTTTAAATTTTTTTTAGATATTTTTATCCTTTATTCCCACTCTTACTACGAACTTTTCAAAATCTTATACTACTAAAATAAAATTTTGTGTCAAAATATTTCTACATTCAAGAGAAATTTTAGGAGTTGAGTTCACGGTCATGCGCAGAATTCATTCCTATTCAAAACATTGTGCTTTTAGACCAGAATGACACCACGTTAAAACTTTTAGTGGATAATCATAATGAGAGTCTTAGACCATTCAGACGCGCTGCGGGTAAGATGCTTCGTGGCCAGACCGGCAGCACGAGCCATATAGTTTTGCTGGTCTTCAGTTCGAGTCTCGAAACTGAGAACTTTTTCAATATATTTTTATTTTCATTTTTTTTAGATATTTTTATCCTTTATTCCCACACTTACTACGAACTTTTCCAAATCTTATACTACTAAAATAAAATTTTATGTCAAAATATTTCTATATTCAAGAGAAATTTTAGGAGTTGAGTTCACGCACATGCGCAGAATTCATTCCTATTCAAAACATTGTGCTTTTAGACGAGAATGACACCACGTTAAAACTTTTAGTGGATAATCATAATGAGAGTCTTAGACCATTCAGACGCGCTGCGGGTACGAAGCTTCGGGGCCAGATCGGAAGCACGAGCCATCTTGTTTTGCTGGTCTTCAGTTCGAGTCTCGAAACCTAGAACTTTTTAAATATATTTTTCTTTTCTTTTTTTTACATTTTTTTTTAGATATCTTTATCCTTTAATCCCACACTTACTACGAACTTTCCCAAATCTTATACTAGTAAAATAAAATTTTATGTCAAAATATTTCTATATTCAAGAGAAATTTTAGTAGTCGAGTTCATGCACATGCGCAGAATTCATTCCTATTCAAAACATTGTGCTTTTAGACCAGAATGACACCACGTTAAAACTTTTAGTGGATAATCATAATGAGAGTCTTAGACCATTCAGACGCGCTGCGGGTACGAAGCTTCGTGGCCAGATCGGCAGCACGAGCCATCTAGTTTTGCTGGTCTTCAGTTCGAGTCTCGAAACTTAGAACTTTTTAAATATATTTTTCTTTTCTTTTTTTTACATTTTTTTAGATATCTTTATCCTTTAATCCCACACTTACTACGAACATTTCCAAATCTTATACTACTAAAATAAAATTTTATGTCAAAATATTTCTGTATTCAAGAGAAATTTTAGAAGTCGAGTTCACGCACATGCGCAGAATTCATTCCTATTCAAAACATTGTGCTTTTAGACCAGAATGACACCACGTTAAAACTTTTAGTGGATAATCATAATGAGAGTCTTAGACCATTCAGACGCGCTGCGGGTACGAAGCTTCGTGGCCAGATCGGCAGCACGAGCCATCTTGTTTTGCTGGTCTTCAGTTCGAGTCTCGAAACTGAGAACTTTTTCAATATATTTTTCTTTTCATTTTTTTTAGATATTTTTATCCTTTATTCCCACACTTACTACGAACTTTTCCAAATCTTATACTACTAAAATAAAATTTTATGTCAAAATATTTCTATATTCAAGAGAAATTTTAAGAGTCGAGTTCACGCACATGCGCAGAATTCATTCCTATTCAAAACATTGTGCTTTTAGACCAGAATGACACCACGTTAAAACTTTTAGTGGATAATCATAATGAGAGTCTTAGACCATTCAGACGCGCTGCGGGTACGAAGCTTCGTGGCCAGATCGGCAGCACGAGCCATCTAGTTTTGCTGGTCTTCAGTTCGAGTCTCGAAACAAAGAACTTTTTAAATATATTTTTCTTTTCTTTTTTTTAAATTTTTTTTAGATATTTTTATCCTTTATTCCCACTCTTACTACGAACTTTTCAAAATCTTATACTACTAAAATAAAATTTTGTGTCAAAATATTTCTACATTCAAGAGAAATTTTAGGAGTTGAGTTCACGGTCATGCGCAGAATTCATTCCTATTCAAAACATTGTGCTTTTAGACCAGAATGACACCACGTTAAAACTTTTAGTGGATAATCATAATGAGAGTCTTAGACCATTCAGACGCGCTGCGGGTAAGATGCTTCGTGGCCAGACCGGCAGCACGAGCCATATAGTTTTGCTGGTCTTCAGTTCGAGTCTCGAAACTGAGAACTTTTTCAATATATTTTTATTTTCATTTTTTTTAGATATTTTTATCCTTTATTCCCACACTTACTACGAACTTTTCCAAATCTTATACTACTAAAATAAAATTTTATGTCAAAATATTTCTATATTCAAGAGAAATTTTAGGAGTTGAGTTCACGCACATGCGCAGAATTCATTCCTATTCAAAACATTGTGCTTTTAGACGAGAATGACACCACGTTAAAACTTTTAGTGGATAATCATAATGAGAGTCTTAGACCATTCAGACGCGCTGCGGGTACGAAGCTTCGGGGCCAGATCGGAAGCACGAGCCATCTTGTTTTGCTGGTCTTCAGTTCGAGTCTCGAAACCTAGAACTTTTTAAATATATTTTTCTTTTCTTTTTTTTACATTTTTTTTTAGATATCTTTATCCTTTAATCCCACACTTACTACGAACTTTCCCAAATCTTATACTAGTAAAATAAAATTTTATGTCAAAATATTTCTATATTCAAGAGAAATTTTAGTAGTCGAGTTCATGCACATGCGCAGAATTCATTCCTATTCAAAACATTGTGCTTTTAGACCAGAATGACACCACGTTAAAACTTTTAGTGGATAATCATAATGAGAGTCTTAGACCATTCAGACGCGCTGCGGGTACGAAGCTTCGTGGCCAGATCGGCAGCACGAGCCATCTAGTTTTGCTGGTCTTCAGTTCGAGTCTCGAAACTTAGAACTTTTTAAATATATTTTTCTTTTCTTTTTTTTACATTTTTTTAGATATCTTTATCCTTTAATCCCACACTTACTACGAACATTTCCAAATCTTATACTACTAAAATAAAATTTTATGTCAAAATATTTCTGTATTCAAGAGAAATTTTAGAAGTCGAGTTCACGCACATGCGCAGAATTCATTCCTATTCAAAACATTGTGCTTTTAGACCAGAATGACACCACGTTAAAACTTTTAGTGGATAATCATAATGAGAGTCTTAGACCATTCAGACGCGCTGCGGGTACGAAGCTTCGTGGCCAGATCGGCAGCACGAGCCATCTTGTTTTGCTGGTCTTCAGTTCGAGTCTCGAAACTGAGAACTTTTTAAATATATTTTTCTTTTCTTTTTTTTACATTTTTTTTAGATATTTTTATCCTTTATTCCCACACTTACTACGAACTTTCCCAAATCTTATACTAGTAAAATAAAATTTTATGTCAAAATATTTCTATATTCAAGAGAAATTTTAGGAGTCGAGTTCATGCACATGCGCAGAATTCATTCCTATTCAAAACATTGTGCTTTTAGACCAGAATGACACCACGTTAAAACTTTTAGTGGATAATCATAATGAGAGTCTTAGACCATTCAGACCCGCTGCGGGTACGAAGCTTCGTGGCCAGATCGGCAGCACGAGCCATCTAGTTTTGCTGGTCTTCAGTTCGAGTCTCGAAACTTAGAACTTTTTAAATATATTTTTCTTTTCTTTTTTTTACATTTTTTTAGATATCTTTATCCTTTAATCCCACTCTTACTACGAACTTTTCAAAATCTTATACTACTAAAATAAAATTTTGTGTCAAAATATTTCTACATTCAAGAGAAATTTTAGGAGTTGAGTTCACGCACATGCGCAGAATTCATTCCTATTCAAAACATTGTGCTTTTAGACCAGAATGACACCACGTTAAAACTTTTAGTGGATAATCATAATGAGAGTCTTAGACCATTCAGACGCGCTGCGAGTACGAAGCTTCGTGGCCAGATCGGCAGCACACGCCACCTAGTTTTGCTGGTCTTCAGTTCGAGTCTCGAAACTGAGAACTTTTTCAATATATTTTTCTTTTCATTTTTTTTAGATATTTTTATCCTTTATTCCCACACTTACTACGAACTTTTCCAAATCTTATACTACTAAAATAAAATTTTATGTCAAAATATTTCTATATTCAAGAGAAATTTTAAGAGTCGAGTTCACGCACATGCGCAGAATTCATTCCTATTCAAAACATTGTGCTTTTAGACCAGAATGACACCACGTTAAAACTTTTAGTGGATAATCATAATGAGAGTCTTAGACCATTCAGACGTGCTGCGGGTACGAAGCTTCGTGGCCAAATCGGCAGCACGAGCCATCAAGTTTTCCTGGTCTTCAGTTCGAGTCTCGAAACTAAGAACTTTTTAAATATATTTTTCTTTCCTTTTTTTAACATTTTTTTTAGATATTTTTATCCTTTATTCCCACACTTACTACGAACTTTTAAAAACCTTATACTAGTAAAATAAAATTTTATGTCAAAATATTTCTATATTCAAGAGAAATTTTAGGAGTTGAGTTCACGCACATGCGCAGAATTCATTCTTATTCAAACATTGTGCTTTTAGACCAGAATGACACCACGTTAAAACTTTTAGTGGATAATCATAATGAGATCTTAGACAATTCAGACGCGCTGCGAGTACGAAGCTTCGTGGCCAGATCGGCAGCACGAGCCATCTAGTTTTGCTGGTCTTCAGTTCGAGTCTCGAAACTGAGAACTTTTTAAATATATTTTTCTTTTCTTTTTTTAAAATTTTTTTTAGATATTTTTATCCTTTATTCCCACTCTTACTACGAACTTTTCAAAATCTTATACTACTAAAATAAAATTTTGTGTCAAAATATTTCTACATTCAAGAGAAATTTTAGGAGTCGAGTTCACGCACATGCGCAGAATTCATTCCTATTCCAAACATTGTGCTTTTAGACCAGAATGACACCACGTTAAAACTTTTAGTGGATAATCATAATGAGAGTCTTAGACCATTCAGACGCGCTGCGAGTACGAAGCTTCGTGGCCAGATCGGCAGCACAAGCCACCTAGTTTTGCTGATCTTCAGTTCGAGTCTCGAAACTGAGAACTTTTTCAATATATTTTTCTTTTCATTTTTTTTAGATATTTTTATCCTTTATTCCCACACTTACTACGAACTTTTCCAAATCTTATACAACTAAAATAAAATTTTATGTCAAAATATTTCTATATTCCAGAGAAATTTTAGGAGTTGAGTTCACGGTTATGCGCAGAATTCATTCCTATTCAAAACATTGTGCTTTTAGACCAGAATGACACCACGTTAAAACTTTTAGTGGATAATCATAATGAGAGTCTTAGACCATTCAGACGCTCTGCGGGTAAGATGCTTCGTGGCCAGACCGGCAGCACGAGCCATATAGTTTTGCTGGTCTTCAGTTCGAGTCTCGAAACTGAGAACTTTTTCAATATATTTTTATTTTCATTTTTTTTAGATATTTTTATCCTTTATTCCCACACTTACTACGAACTTTTCCAAATCTTATACTACTAAAATAAAATTTTATGTCAAAATATTTCTATATTCAAGAGAAATTTTAGGAGTCGAGTTCACGCACATGCGCAGAATTCATTCCTATTCAAAACATTGTGCTTTTAGACGAGAATGACACCACGTTAAAACTTTTAGTGGATAATCATAATGAGAGTCTTAGACCATTCAGACGCGCTGCGGGTACGAAGCTTCGGGGCCAGATCGGAAGCACGAGCCATCTTGTTTTGCTGGTCTTCAGTTCGAGTCTCGAAACTGAGAACTTTTTAAATATATTTTTCTTTTCTTTTTTTTACATTTTTTTTAGATATCTTTATCCTTTAATCCCACACTTACTACGAACTTTCCCAAATCTTATACTAGTAAAATAAAATTTTATGTCAAAATATTTCTATATTCAAGAGAAATTTTAGGAGTCGAGTTCATGCACATGCGCAGAATTCATTCCTATTCAAAACATTGTGCTTTTAGACCAGAATGACACCACGTTAAAACTTTTAGTGGATAATCATAATGAGAGTCTTAGACCATTCAGACGCGCTGCGGGTACGAAGCTTCGTGGACAGATCGGCAGCACGAGCCATCTTGTTTTGCTGGTCTTCAGTTCGAGTCTCGAAACTGAGAACTTTTTAAATATATTTTTCTTTTCTTTTTTTTACATTTTTTTTAGATATTTTTATCCTTTATTCCCACACTTACTACGAACTTTCCCAAATCTTATACTAGTACAATAAAATTTTATGTCAAAATATTTCTATATTCAAGAGAAATTTTAGGAGTCGAGTTCATGCACATGCGCAGAATTCATTCCTATTCAAAACATTGTGCTTTTAGACCAGAATGACACCACGTTAAAACTTTTAGTGGATAATCATAATGAGAGTCTTAGACCATTCAGACCCGCTGCGGGTACGAAGCTTCGTGGCCAGATCGGCAGCACGAGCCATCTAGTTTTGCTGGTCTTCAGTTCGAGTCTCGAAACTTAGATCTTTTTAAATATATTTTTCTTTTCTTTTTTTTACATTTTTTTAGATATCTTTATCCTTTAATCCCACACTTACTACGAACTTTTCCAAATCTTATACTATTAAAATAAAATTTTATGTCAAAATATTTCTATATTCAAGAGAAATTTTAGGAGTTGAGTTCACGCACATGCGCAGAATTCATTCCTATTCAAAACATTGTGCTTTTAGACCAGAATGACACCACGTTAAAACTTTTAGTGGATAATCATAATGAGAGTCTTAGACCATTCAGACGCGCTGCGGGTAAGATGCTTCGTGGCCAGACCGGCAGCACGAGCCATATAGTTTTGCTGGTCTTCAGTTCGAGTCTCGAAACTGAGAACTTTTTCAATATATTTTTCTTTCCTTTTTTTAACATTTTTTTTAGATATTTTTATCCTTTATTCCCACACTTACTACGAACTTTTAAAAACCTTATACTAGTAAAATAAAATTTTATGTCAAAATATTTCTATATTCAAGGGAAATTTTAGGAGTTGAGTTCACGCACATGCGCAGAATTCATTCCTATTCAAACATTGTGCTTTTAGACCAGAATGACACCACGTTAAAACTTTTAGTGGATAATCATAATGAGAGTCTTAGATAATTCAGACCAACTGCGAGTACGAAGCTTCGTGGCCAGATCTGCAGCACGAGCCATCTAGTTTTGCTGGTCTTCAGTTCGAGTCTCGAAACTGAGAACTTTTTCAATATATTTTTATTTTCATTTTTTTTAGATATTTTTATCCTTTATTCCCACACTTACTACGAACTTTTCCAAATCTTATACAACTAAAATAAAATTTTATGTCAAAATATTTCTATATTCCAGAGAAATTTTAGGAGTTGAGTTCACGGTCATGCGCAGAATTCATTCCTATTCAAAACATTGTGCTTTTAGACCAGAATGACACCACGTTAAAACTTTTAGTGGATAATCATAATGAGAGTCTTAGACCATTCAGACGCTCTGCGGGTAAGATGCTTCGTGGCCAGACCGGCAGCACGAGCCATATAGTTTTGCTGGTCTTCAGTTCGAGTCTCGAAACTGAGAACTTTTTCAATATATTTTTATTTTCATTTTTTTTAGATATTTTTATCCTTTATTCCCACACTTACTACGAACTTTTCCAAATCTTATACTACTAAAATAAAATTTTATGTCAAAATATTTCTATATTCAAGAGAAATTTTAGGAGTCGAGTTCACGCACATGCGCAGAATTCATTCCTATTCAAAACATTGTGCTTTTAGACGAGAATGACACCACGTTAAAACTTTTAGTGGATAATCATAATGAGAGTCTTAGACCATTCAGACGCGCTGCGGGTACGAAGCTTCGGGGCCAGATCGGAAGCACGAGCCATCTTGTTTTGCTGGTCTTCAGTTCGAGTCTCGAAACTGAGAACTTTTTAAATATATTTTTCTTTTCTTTTTTTACATTTTTTTTAGATATCTTTATCCTTTAATCCCACACTTACTACGAACTTTCCCAAATCTTATACTAGTAAAATAAAATTTTATGTCAAAATATTTCTATATTCAAGAGAAATTTTAGGAGTCGAGTTCATGCACATGCGCAGAATTCATTCCTATTCAAAACATTGTGCTTTTAGACCAGAATGACACCACGTTAAAACTTTTAGTGGATAATCATAATGAGAGTCTTAGACCATTCAGACGCGCTGCGGGTACGAAGCTTCGTGGACAGATCGGCAGCACGAGCCATCTTGTTTTGCTGGTCTTCAGTTCGAGTCTCGAAACTGAGAACTTTTTAAATATATTTTTCTTTTCTTTTTTTTACATTTTTTTTAGATATTTTTATCCTTTATTCCCACACTTACTACGAACTTTCCCAAATCTTATACTAGTACAATAAAATTTTATGTCAAAATATTTCTATATTCAAGAGAAATTTTAGGAGTCGAGTTCATGCACATGCGCAGAATTCATTCCTATTCAAAACATTGTGCTTTTAGACCAGAATGACACCACGTTAAAACTTTTAGTGGATAATCATAATGAGAGTCTTAGACCATTCAGACCCGCTGCGGGTACGAAGCTTCGTGGCCAGATCGGCAGCACGAGCCATCTAGTTTTGCTGGTCTTCAGTTCGAGTCTCGAAACTTAGATCTTTTTAAATATATTTTTCTTTTCTTTTTTTTACATTTTTTTAGATATCTTTATCCTTTAATCCCACACTTACTACGAACTTTTCCAAATCTTATACTATTAAAATAAAATTTTATGTCAAAATATTTCTATATTCAAGAGAAATTTTAGGAGTTGAGTTCACGCACATGCGCAGAATTCATTCCTATTCAAAACATTGTGCTTTTAGACCAGAATGACACCACGTTAAAACTTTTAGTGGATAATCATAATGAGAGTCTTAGACCATTCAGACGCGCTGCGGGTAAGATGCTTCGTGGCCAGACCGGCAGCACGAGCCATATAGTTTTGCTGGTCTTCAGTTCGAGTCTCGAAACTGAGAACTTTTTCAATATATTTTTCTTTCCTTTTTTTAACATTTTTTTTAGATATTTTTATCCTTTATTCCCACACTTACTACGAACTTTTAAAAACCTTATACTAGTAAAATAAAATTTTATGTCAAAATATTTCTATATTCAAGGGAAATTTTAGGAGTTGAGTTCACGCACATGCGCAGAATTCATTCCTATTCAAACATTGTGCTTTTAGACCAGAATGACACCACGTTAAAACTTTTAGTGGATAATCATAATGAGAGTCTTAGATAATTCAGACCAACTGCGAGTACGAAGCTTCGTGGCCAGATCTGCAGCACGAGCCATCTAGTTTTGCTGGTCTTCAGTTCGAGTCTCGAAACTGAGAACTTTTTCAATATATTTTTATTTTCATTTTTTTTAGATATTTTTATCCTTTATTCCCACACTTACTACGAACTTTTCCAAATCTTATACTAGTAAAATAAAATTTTATGTCAAAATATTTCTATATTCAAGAGAAATTTTAGGAGTCGAGTTCATGCACATGCGCAGAATTCATTCCTATTCAAAACATTGTGCTTTTAGACCAGAATGACACCACGTTAAAACTTTTAGTGGATAATCATAATGAGAGTCTTAGACCATTCAGACGCGCTGCGGGTACGAAGCTTCGTGGCCAGATCGGTAGCACGAGCCATCTAGTTTTGCTGGTCTTCAGTTCGAGTCTCGAAACTTAGAACTTTTTAAATATATTTTTCTTTTCTTTTTTTTACATTTTTTTAGATATCTTTATCCTTTAATCCCACACTTACTACGAACTTTTCCAAATCTTATACTACTAAAATAAAATTTTATGTCAAAATATTTCTATATTCAAGAGAAATTTTAGAAGTCGAGTTCACGCACATGCGCAGAATTCATTCCTATTCAAAACATTGTGCTTTTAGACCAGAATGACACCACGTTAAAACTTTTAGTGGATAATCATAATGAGACTCTTAGACCATTCAGACGCGCTGCGGGTACGAAGCTTCGTGGCCAGATCGGCAGCACGAGCCATCTAGTTTTGCTGGTCTTCAGTTCGAGTCTCGAAACTGAGAACTTTTTAAATATATTTTTCTTTTTTTTTATATATTTTTTAGATATTTTTATCCTTTATTCCCACACTTACTACGAAATTTCCAAATCTTATAGTACTAAAAAAAAATTTTATGTCAAAATATTTCTATATTCAAGAGAAATTTTAGGAGTCGAGTTCACGCACATGCGCAGACTTCATTCCTATTCAAAACATTGTGCTTTTAGACCAGAATGACACCACGTTAAAACTTTTAGTGGATAATCATAATGAGAGTCTTAGACCATTCAGACGCGCTGCGGGTACGAAGCTTCGTGGATAGATCGGCAGCACGAGCCATCTAGTTTTGCTGGTCTTCAGTTCGAGTCTCAAAACTGAGAACTTTTTAAATATATTTTTCTTTTCTTTTTTTTACGTTTTTTTTAGATATTTTTATCCTTTATTCCCACACTTACTACGAACTTTTCCAAATCTTATACTACTAAAATAAAATTTTATGTCAAAATATTTCTATATTCAAGAGAAATTTTAGGAGTCGACTTCACGCACATGCGCAGAATTCATTCCTATTCAAAACATTGTGCTTTTAGACCAGAATGACACCACGTTAAAACTTTTAGTGGATAATCATAATGAGAGTCTTAGACCATTCAGACGCGCTGCGGGTACGAAGCTTCGTGGCCAGATCGGCAGCACGAGCCATCTAGTTTTGCTGGTCTTCAGTTCGAGTCTCGAAACTGAGAACTTTTTAAATATATTTTTCTTTTCTTTTTTTTACATTTTTAAAAGATATTTTTATCCTTTATTCCCACACTTACTACGAACTTTTCCAAATCTTATACTACTAAAATAAAATTTTATGTCAAAATATTTCTATATTCAAGAGAAATTTTAGGAGTCGAGTTCACGCACATGCGCAGAATTCATTCCTATTCAAAACATTGTGCTTTTAGACCAGAATGACACCACGTTAAAACTTTTAGTGGATAATCGTAATTAGAGTCTTAGACCATTCAGACGCGCTGCGGGTACAAAGCTTCGTGGCCAGATCGGCAGCACGAGCCATCTAGTTTTGCTGGTCTCCAGTTCGAGTCTCGAAACTGAGAACTTTTTCAATATATTTTTCTTTTCATTTTTTTTAGATATTTTTATCGTTTATTCCCACACTTACTACGAACTTTTCCAAATCTTATACTACTAAAATAAAATTTTATGTCAAAATATTTCTATATTCAAGAGAAATTTTAAGAGTCGAGTTCACGCACATGCGCAGAATTCATTCCTATTCAAAACATTGTGCTTTTAGACCAGAATGACACCACGTTAAAACTTTTAGTGGATAATCGTAATGAGAGTCTTAGACCATTCAGACGCGCTGCGGGTACGAAGCTTCGTGGATAGATCGGCAGCACGAGCCATCTAGTTTTGCTGGTCTTCAGTTCGAGTCTCAAAACTGAGAACTTTTTAAATATATTTTTCTTTTCTTTTTTTTACGTTTTTTTTAGATATTTTTATCCTTTATTCCCACACTTACTACGAACTTTTCCAAATCTTATACTACTAAAATAAAATTTTATGTCAAAATATTTCTATATTCAAGAGAAATTTTAGGAGTCGACTTCACGCACATGCGCAGAATTCATTCCTATTCAAAACATTGTGCTTTTAGACCAGAATGACACCACGTTAAAACTTTTAGTGGATAATCATAATGAGAGTCTTAGACCATTCAGACGCGCTGCGGGTACGAAGCTTCGTGGCCAGATCGGCAGCACGAGCCATCTAGTTTTGCTGGTCTTCAGTTCGAGTCTCGAAACTGAGAACTTTTTAAATATATTTTTCTTTTCTTTTTTTTACATTTTTTAAAGATATTTTTATCCTTTATTCCCACACTTACTACGAACTTTTCCAAATCTTATACTACTAAAATAAAATTTTATGTCAAAATATTTCTATATTCAAGAGAAATTTTAGGAGTCGAGTTCACGCACATGCGCAGAATTCATTCCTATTCAAAACATTGTGCTTTTAGACCAGAATGACACCACGTTAAAACTTTTAGTGGATAATCATAATGAGAGTCTTAGACCATTCAGACGCGCTGCGGGTACGAAGCTTCGTGGCCAGATCGGTAGCACGAGCCATCTAGTTTTGCTGGTCTTCAGTTCGAGTCTCGAAACTTAGAACTTTTTAAATATATTTTTCTTTTCTTTTTTTTACATTTTTTTAGATATCTTTATCCTTTAATCCCACACTTACTACGAACTTTTCCAAATCTTATACTACTAAAATAAAATTTTATGTCAAAATATTTCTATATTCAAGAGAAATTTTAGAAGTCGAGTTCACGCACATGCGCAGAATTCATTCCTATTCAAAACATTGTGCTTTTAGACCAGAATGACACCACGTTAAAACTTTTAGTGGATAATCATAATGAGACTCTTAGACCATTCAGACGCGCTGCGGGTACGAAGCTTCGTGGCCAGATCGGCAGCACGAGCCATCTAGTTTTGCTGGTCTTCAGTTCGAGTCTCGAAACTGAGAACTTTTTAAATATATTTTTCTTTTTTTTTTATATATTTTTTAGATATTTTTATCCTTTATTCCCACACTTACTACGAAATTTCCAAATCTTATAGTACTAAAAAAAAATTTTATGTCAAAATATTTCTATATTCAAGAGAAATTTTAGGAGTCGAGTTCACGCACATGCGCAGACTTCATTCCTATTCAAAACATTGTGCTTTTAGACCAGAATGACACCACGTTAAAACTTTTAGTGGATAATCATAATGAGAGTCTTAGACCATTCAGACGCGCTGCGAGTACGAAGCTTCGTGGCCAGATCGGCAGCACACGCCACCTAGTTTTGCTGGTCTTCAGTTCGAGTCTCGAAACTGAGAACTTTTTCAATATATTTTTCTTTTCATTTTTTTTAGATATTTTTATCGTTTATTCCCACACTTACTACGAACTTTTCCAAATCTTATACTACTAAAATAAAATTTTATGTCAAAATATTTCTATATTCAAGAGAAATTTTAAGAGTCGAGTTCACGCACATGCGCAGAATTCATTCCTATTCAAAACATTGTGCTTTTAGACCAGAATGACACCACGTTAAAACTTTTAGTGGATAATCGTAATAAGAGTCTTAGACCATTCAGACGCGCTGCGGGTACGAAGCTTCGTGGATAGATCGGCAGCACGAGCCATCTAGTTTTGCTGGTCTTCAGTTCGAGTCTCAAAACTGAGAACTTTTTAAATATATTTTTCTTTTCTTTTTTTTACGTTTTTTTTAGATATTTTTATCCTTTATTCCCACACTTACTACGAACTTTTCCAAATCTTATACTACTAAAATAAAATTTTATGTCAAAATATTTCTATATTCAAGAGAAATTTTAGGAGTCGACTTCACGCACATGCGCAGAATTCATTCCTATTCAAAACATTGTGCTTTTAGACCAGAATGACACCACGTTAAAACTTTTAGTGGATAATCATAATGAGAGTCTTAGACCATTCAGACGCGCTGCGGGTACGAAGCTTCGTGGCCAGATCGGCAGCACGAGCCATCTAGTTTTGCTGGTCTTCAGTTCGAGTCTCGAAACTGAGAACTTTTTAAATATATTTTTCTTTTCTTTTTTTTACATTTTTTAAAGATATTTTTATCCTTTATTCCCACACTTACTACGAACTTTTCCAAATCTTATACTACTAAAATAAAATTTTATGTCAAAATATTTCTATATTCAAGAGAAATTTTAGGAGTCGAGTTCACGCACATGCGCAGAATTCATTCCTATTCAAAACATTGTGCTTTTAGACCAGAATGACACCACGTTAAAACTTTTAGTGGATAATCGTAATGAGAGTCTTAGACCATTCAGACGCGCTGCGGGTACAAAGCTTTGTGGCCAGATCGGCAGCACGAGCCATCTAGTTTTGCTGGTCTCCAGTTCGAGTCTCGAAACTGAGAACTTTTTCAATATATTTTTCTTTTCATTTTTTTTAGATATTTTTATCGTTTATTCCCACACTTACTACGAACTTTTCCAAATCTTATACTACTAAAATAAAATTTTATGTCAAAATATTTCTATATTCAAGAGAAATTTTAAGAGTCGAGTTCACGCACATGCGCAGAATTCATTCCTATTCAAAACATTGTGCTTTTAGACCAGAATGACACCACGTTAAAACTTTTAGTGGATAATCGTAATGAGAGTCTTAGACCATTCAGACGCGCTGCGGGTACGAAGCTTCGTGGATAGATCGGCAGCACGAGCCATCTAGTTTTGCTGGTCTTCAGTTCGAGTCTCAAAACTGAGAACTTTTTAAATATATTTTTCTTTTCTTTTTTTTACGTTTTTTTTAGATATTTTTATCCTTTATTCCCACACTTACTACGAACTTTTCCAAATCTTATACTACTAAAATAAAATTTTATGTCAAAATATTTCTATATTCAAGAGAAATTTTAGGAGTCGACTTCACGCACATGCGCAGAATTCATTCCTATTCAAAACATTGTGCTTTTAGACCAGAATGACACCACGTTAAAACTTTTAGTGGATAATCATAATGAGAGTCTTAGACCATTCAGACGCGCTGCGGGTACGAAGCTTCGTGGCCAGATCGGCAGCACGAGCCATCTAGTTTTGCTGGTCTTCAGTTCGAGTCTCGAAACTGAGAACTTTTTAAATATATTTTTCTTTTCTTTTTTTTACATTTTTTAAAGATATTTTTATCCTTTATTCCCACACTTACTACGAACTTTTCCAAATCTTATACTACTAAAATAAAATTTTATGTCAAAATATTTCTATATTCAAGAGAAATTTTAGGAGTCGAGTTCACGCACATGCGCAGAATTCATTCCTATTCAAAACATTGTGCTTTTAGACCAGAATGACACCACGTTAAAACTTTTAGTGGATAATCGTAATGAGAGTCTTAGACCATTCAGACGCGCGGCGGGTACAAAGCTTCGTGGCCAGATCGGCAGCACGAGCCATCTAGTTTTGCTGGTCTCCAGTTCGAGTCTCGAAACTGAGAACTTTTTCAATATATTTTTCTTTTCTTTTTTTTACATTTTTTTAGATATCTTTATCCTTTAATCCCACACTTACTACGAACTTTTCCAAATCTTATACTATTAAAATAAAATTTTATGTCAAAATATTTCTATATTCAAGAGAAATTTTAGGAGTTGAGTTCACGCACATGCGCAGAATTCATTCCTATTCAAAACATTGTGCTTTTAGACCAGAATGACACCACGTTAAAACTTTTAGTGGATAATCATAATGAGAGTCTTAGACCATTCAGACGCGCTGCGGGTAAGATGCTTCGTGGCCAGACCGGCAGCACGAGCCATATAGTTTTGCTGGTCTTCAGTTCGAGTCTCGAAACTGAGAACTTTTTCAATATATTTTTCTTTCCTTTTTTTAACATTTTTTTTAGATATTTTTATCCTTTATTCCCACACTTACTACGAACTTTTAAAAACCTTATACTAGTAAAATAAAATTTTATGTCAAAATATTTCTATATTCAAGGGAAATTTTAGGAGTTGAGTTCAAGCACATGCGCAGAATTCATTCCTATTCAAACATTGTGCTTTTAGACCAGAATGACACCACGTTAAAACTTTTAGTGGATAATCATAATGAGAGTCTTAGATAATTCAGACCAACTGCGAGCACGAAGCTTCGTGGCCAGATCTGCAGCACGAGCCATCTAGTTTTGCTGGTCTTCAGTTCGAGTCTCGAAACTGAGAACTTTTTCAATATATTTTTATTTTCATTTTTTTTAGATATTTTTATCCTTTATTCCCACACTTACTACGAACTTTTCCAAATCTTATACTAGTAAAATAAAATTTTATGTCAAAATATTTCTATATTCAAGAGAAATTTTAGGAGTCGAGTTCATGCACATGCGCAGAATTCATTCCTATTCAAAACATTGTGCTTTTAGACCAGAATGACACCACGTTAAAACTTTTAGTGGATAATCATAATGAGAGTCTTAGACCATTCAGACGCGCTGCGGGTACGAAGCTTCGTGGCCAGATCGGCAGCACGAGCCATCTAGTTTTGCTGGTCTTCAGTTCGAGTCTCGAAACTTAGAACTTTTTAAATATATTTTTCTTTTTTTTTTTACATATTTTTTAGATATTTTTATCCTTTATTCCCACACTTACTACGAAATTTCCAAATCTTATACTACTAAAATAAAATTTTATGTCAAAATATTTCTATATTCAAGAGAAATTTTAGGAGTCGAGTTCACGCACATGCGCAGACTTCATTCCTATTCAAAACATTGTGCTTTTAGACCAGAATGACACCACGTTAAAACTTTTAGTGGATAATCATAATGAGAGTCTTAGACCATTCAGACGCGCTGCGAGTCCGAAGCTTCGTGGCCAGATCGGCAGCACACGCCAACTAGTTTTGCTGGTCTTCAGTTCGAGTCTCGAAACTGAGAACTTTTTCAATATATTTTTCTTTTCATTTTTTTTAGATATTTTTATCGTTTATTCCCACACTTACTACGAACTTTTCCAAATCTTATACTACTAAAATAAAATTTTATGTCAAAATATTTCTATATTCAAGAGAAATTTTAGGAGTCGACTTCACGCACATGCGCAGAATTCATTCCTATTCAAAACATTGTGCTTTTAGACCAGAATGACACCACGTTAAAACTTTTAGTGGATAATCATAATGAGAGTCTTAGACCATTCAGACGCGCTGCGGGTACGAAGCTTCGTGGCCAGATCGGCAGCACGAGCCATCTAGTTTTGCTGGTCTTCAGTTCGAGTCTCGAAACTGAGAACTTTTTAAATATATTTTTCTTTTCTTTTTTTTACATTTTTTAAAGATATTTTTATCCTTTATTCCCACATTTACTACGAACTTTTCCAAATCTTATACTACTAAAATAAAATTTTATGTCAAAATATTTCTATATTCAAGAGAAATTTTAGGAGTCGAGTTCACGCACATGCGCAGAATTAAATTCCTATTCAAAACATTGTGCTTTTAGACCAGAATGACACCACGTTAAAACTTTTAGTGGATAATCGTAATGAGAGTCTTAGACCATTCAGACGCGCTGCGGGTACAAAGCTTCGTGGCCAGATCGGCAGCACGAGCCATCTAGTTTTGCTGGTCTCCAGTTCGAGTCTCGAAACTGAGAACTTTTTCAATATATTTTTCTTTTCTTTTTTTTAAATTTTTTTATATATTTTTATCCTTTATTCCCACACTTACTACGAACTTTTCCAAATCTTATACTACTAAAATAAAATTTTATGTCAAAATATTTCTATATTCAAGAGAAATTTTAGGAGTCGAGTTCACGCACATGCGCAGAATTCATTCCTATTCAAAACATTGTGCTTTTAGACCAGAATGACACCACGTTAAAACTTTTAGTGGATAATCGTAATGAGAGTCTTAGACCATTCAGACGCGCTGCGGGTACGAAGCTTCGTGGCCAGATCGGCAGCACGAACCATCTAGTTTTGCTGGTCTTCAGTTCGAGTCTCGAAACTGAGAACTTTTTCAATATATTTTTCTTTTCTTTTTTTTAAATTTTTTTATATATTTTTATCCTTTATTCCCACACTTACTACGAACTTTCCCAAATCTTATACTACTAAAATAAAATTTTATGTCAAAATATTTCTATATTCAAGAGAAATTTTAGGAGTCGAGTTCACGCACATGCGCAGAATTCATTCCTATTCAAAACATTGTGCTTTTAGACCAGAATGACACCACGTTAAAACTTTTAGTGGATAATCGTAATGAGAGTCTTAGACCATTCAGACGCGCTGCGGGTACGAAGCTTCGTGGCCAGATCGGCAGCACGAGCCATCTAGTTTTGCTGGTCTTCAGTTCGAGTCTCGAAACTGAGAACTTTTTCAATATATTTTTCTTTTCTTTTTTTTAAATTTTTTTATATATTTTTATCCTTTATTCCCACACTTACTACGAACTTTTCCAAATCTTATACTACTAAAATAAAATTTTATGTCAAAATATTTCTATATTCAAGAGAAATTTTAGGAGTCGAGTTCACGCACATGCGCAGAATTCATTCCTATTCAAAACATTGTGCTTTTAGACCAGAATGACACCACGTTAAAACTTTTAGTGGATAATCATAATGAGAGTCTTAGACCATTCAGACGCGCTGCGGGTACGAAGCTTCGTGGATAGATCGGCAGCACGAGCCATCTAGTTTTGCTGGTCTTCAGTTCGAGTCTCAAAACTGAGAACTTTTTAAATATATTTTTCTTTTCTTTTTTTTACGTATTTTTTAGATATTTTTATCCTTTATTCCCACACTTACTACGAACTTTTCCAAATCTTATACTACTAAAATAAAATTTTATGTCAAAATATTTCTATATTCAAGAGAAATTTTAGGAGTCGACTTCACGCACATGCGCAGAATTCATTCCTATTCAAAACATTGTGCTTTTAGACCAGAATGACACCACGTTAAAACTTTTAGTGGATAATCGTAATGAGAGTCTTAGACCATTCAGACGCGCTGCGGGTACAAAGCTTCGTGGAAAGATCGGCAGCACGAGCCATCTAGTTTTGCTGGTCTCCAGTTCGAGTCTCGAAACTGAGAACTTTTTCAATATATTTTTCTTTTCTTTTTTTTACATTTTTTTAGATGTTTTTATCCTTTATTCCCACACTTACTACGAACTTTCCCAAATCTTATACTAGTAAAATAAAATTTTATGTCAAAATATTTCTATATTCAAGAGAAATTTTAAGAGTCGAGTTCATGCACATGCGCAGAATTCATTCCTATTCAAAACATTGTGCTTTTAGACCAGAATGACACCACGTTAAAACTTTTAGTGGATAATCATAATGAGAGTCTTAGACCATTCAGACCCGCTGCGGGTACGAAGCTTCGTGGCCAGATCTGCAGCACGAGCCATCTAGTTTTGCTGGTCTTCAGTTCGAGTCTCGAAACTGAGAACTTTTTCAATATATTTTTATTTTCATTTTTTTTAGATATTTTTATCCTTTATTCCCACACTTACTACGAACTTTTCCAAATCTTATACTAGTAAAATAAAATTTTATGTCAAAATATTTCTATATTCAAGAGAAATTTTAGGAGTCGAGTTCATGCACATGCGCAGAATTCATTCCTATTCAAAACATTGTGCTTTTAGACCAGAATGACACCACGTTAAAACTTTTAGTGGATAATCATAATGAGAGTCTTAGACCATTCAGACGCGCTGCGGTTACGAAGCTTCGTGGCCAGATCGGCAGCACGAGCCATCTAGTTTTGCTGGTCTTCAGTTCGAGTCTCGAAACTTAGAACTTTTTAAATATATTTTTCTTTTCTTTTTTTTACATTTTTTTAGATATCTTTATCCTTTAATCCCACACTTACTACGAACTTTTCCAAATCTTATACTACTAAAATAAAATTTTATGTCAAAATATTTCTATATTCAAGAGAAATTTTAGAAGTCGAGTTCACGCACATGCGCAGAATTCATTCCTATTCAAAACATTGTGCTTTTAGACCAGAATGACACCACGTTAAAACTTTTAGTGGATAATCATAATGAGACTCTTAGACCATTCAGACGCGCTGCGGGTACGAAGCTTCGTGGCCAGATCGGCAGCACGAGCCATCTAGTTTTGCTGGTCTTCAGTTCGAGTCTCGAAACTTAGAACTTTTTAAATATATTTTTCTTTTCTTTTTTTTACATTTTTTTAGATATCTTTATCCTTTAATCCCACACTTACTACGAACTTTTCCAAATCTTATACTACTAAAATAAAATTTTATGTCAAAGTATTTCTATATTCAAGAGAAATTTTAGAAGTCGAGTTCACGCACATGCGCAGAATTCATTCCTATTCAAAACATTGTGCTTTTAGACCAGAATGACACCACGTTAAAACTTTTAGTGGATAATCATAATGAGACTCTTAGACCATTCAGACGCGCTGCGGGTACGAAGCTTCGTGGCCAGATCGGCAGCACGAGCCATCTAGTTTTGCTGGTCTTCAGTTCGAGTCTCGAAACTGAGAACTTTTTAAATATATTTTTCTTTTTTTTTACATATTTTTTAGATATTTTTATCCTTTATTCCCACACTTACTACGAAATTTCCAAATCTTATACTACTAAAATAAAATTTTATGTCAAAATATTTCTATATTCAAGAGAAATTTTAGGAGTCGAGTTCACGCACATGCGCAGACTTCATTCCTATTCAAAACATTGTGCTTTTAGACCAGAATGACACCACGTTAAAACTTTTAGTGGATAATCATAATGAGAGTCTTAGACCATTCAGACGCGCTGCGAGTCCGAAGCTTCGTGGCCAGATCGGCAGCACACGCCACCTAGTTTTGCTGGTCTTCAGTTCGAGTCTCGAAACTGAGAACTTTTTCAATATATTTTTCTTTTCATTTTTTTTAGATATTTTTATCGTTTATTCCCACACTTACTACGAACTTTTCCAAATCTTATACTACTAAAATAAAATTTTATGTCAAAATATTTCTATATTCAAGAGAAATTTTAAGAGTCGAGTTCACGCACATGCGCAGAATTCATTCCTATTCAAAACATTGTGCTTTTAGACCAGAATGACACCACGTTAAAACTTTTAGTGGATAATCGTAATGAGAGTCTTAGACCATTCAGACGCGCTGCGGGTACGAAGCTTCGTCGATAGATCGGCAGCACGAGCCATCTAGTTTTGCTGGTCTTCAGTTCGAGTCCCGAAACTGAGAACTTTTTAAATATATTTTTCTTTTCTTTTTTTTACGTTTTTTTTAGATATTTTTATCCTTTATTCCCACACTTACTACGAACTTTTCCAAATCTTATACTACTAAAATAAAATTTTATGTCAAAATATTTCTATATTCAAGAGAAATTTTAGGAGTCGACTTCACGCACATGCGCAGAATTCATTCCTATTCAAAACATTGTGCTTTTAGACCAGAATGACACCACGTTAAAACTTTTAGTGGATAATCATAATGAGAGTCTTAGACCATTCAGACGCGCTGCGGGTACGAAGCTTCGTGGCCAGATCGGCAGCACGAGCCATCTAGTTTTGCTGGTCTTCAGTTCGAGTCTCGAAACTGAGAACTTTTTAAATATATTTTTCTTTTCTTTTTTTTACATTTTTTAAAGATATTTTTATCCTTTATTCCCACATTTACTACGAACTTTTCCAAATCTTATACTACTAAAATAAAATTTTATGTCAAAATATTTCTATATTCAAGAGAAATTTTAGGAGTCGAGTTCACGCACATGCGCAGAATTCATTCCTATTCAAAACATTGTGCTTTTAGACCAGAATGACACCACGTTAAAACTTTTAGTGGATAATCGTAATGAGAGTCTTAGTCCATTCAGACGCTCTGCGGGTACGAAGCTTCGTGGCCAGATCGGCAGCACGAGCCATCTAGTTTTGCTGGTCTTCAGTTCGAGTCTCGAAACTGAGAACTTTTTAAATATATTTTTCTTTTCTTTTTTTTACATTTTTTAAAGATATTTTTATCCTTTATTCCCACATTTACTATGAACTTTTCCAAATCTTATACTACTAAAATAAAATTTTTTGTCAAAATATTTCTATATTCAAGAGAAATTTTAGGAGTCGAGTTCACGCACATGCGCAGAATTCATTCCTATTCAAAACATTGTGCTTTTAGACCAGAATGACACCACGTTAAAACTTTTAGTGGATAATCGTAATGAGAGTCTTAGACCATTCAGACGCGCTGCGGGTACAAAGCTTCGTGGCCAGATCGGCAGCACGAGCCATCTAGTTTTGCTGGTCTCCAGTTCTAGTCTCGAAACTGAGAACTTTTTCAATATATTTTTCTTTTCTTTTTTTTAAATTTTTTTATATATTTTTATCCTTTATTCCCACACTTACTACGAACTTTTCCAAATCTTATACTACTAAAATAAAATTTTATGTCAAAATATTTCTATATTCAAGAGAAATTTTAGGAGTCGAGTTCACGCACATGCGCAGAATTCATTCCTATTCAAAACATTGTGCTTTTAGACCAGAATGACACCACGTTAAAACTTTTAGTGGATAATCGTAATGAGAGTCTTAGACCATTCAGACGCGCTGCGGGTACGAAGCTTCGTGGCCAGATCGGCAGCACGAGCCATCTAGTTTTGCTGGTCTTCAGTTCGAGTCTCGAAACTGAGAACTTTTTCAATATATTTTTCTTTTCTTTTTTTTAAATTTTTTTATATATTTTTATCCTTTATTCCCACACTTACTACGAACTTTTCCAAATCTTATACTACTAAAATAAAATTTTATGTCAAAATATTTCTATATTCAAGAGAAATTTTAGGAGTCGAGTTCACGCACATGCGCAGAATTCATTCCTATTCAAAACATTGTGCTTTTAGACCAGAATGACACCACGTTAAAACTTTTAGTGGATAATCATAATGAGAGTCTTAGACCATTCAGACGCGCTGCGGGTACGAAGCATCGTGGCCATATCGGCAGCACGAGCCATCTAGTTTTGCTGGTCTTCAGTTCGAGTCCCGAAACTGAGAACTTTTTAAATATATTTTTCTTTTCTTTTTTTTACGTTTTTTTTAGATATTTTTATCCTTTATTCCCACACTTACTACGAACTTTTCCAAATCTTATACTACTAAAATAAAATTTTATGTCAAAATATTTCTATATTCAAGAGAAATTTTAGGAGTCGACTTCACGCACATGCGCAGAATTCATTCCTATTCAAAACATTGTGCTTTTAGACCAGAATGGCACCACGTTAAAACTTTTAGTGGATAATCATAATGAGAGTCTTAGACCATTCAGACGCGCTGCGGGTACGAAGCTTCGTGGATAGATCGGCAGCACGAGCCATCTAGTTTTGCTGGTCTTCAGTTCGAGTCTCAAAACTGAGAACTTTTTAAATATATTTTTCTTTTCTTTTTTTTACGTATTTTTTAGATATTTTTATCCTTTATTCCCACACTTACTACGAACTTTTCCAAATCTTATACTACTAAAATAAAATTTTATGTCAAAATATTTCTATATTCAAGAGAAATTTTAGGAGTCGACTTCACGCACATGCGCAGAATTCATTCCTATTCAAAACATTGTGCTTTTAGACCAGAATGACACCACGTTAAAACTTTTAGTGGATAATCGTAATGAGAGTCTTAGACCATTCAGACGAGCTGCGGGTACAAAGCTTCGTGGCCAGATCGGCAGCACGAGCCATCTAGTTTTGCTGGTCTCCAGTTCGAGTCTCGAAACTGAGAACTTTTTCAATATATTTTTCTTTTCTTTTTTTTAAATTTTTTTATATATTTTTATCCTTTATTCCCACACTTACTACGAACTTTTCCAAATCTTATACTACTAAAATAAAATTTTATGTCAAAATATTTCTATATTCAAGAGAAATTTTAGGAGTCGAGTTCACGCACATGCGCAGAATTCATTCCTATTCAAAACATTGTGCTTTTAGACCAGAATGACACCACGTTAAAACTTTTAGTGGATAATCGTAATGAGAGTCTTAGACCATTCAGACGCGCTGCGGGTACGAAGCTTCGTGGCCAGATCGGCAGCACGAGCCATCTAGTTTTGCTGGTCTTCAGTTCGAGTCTCGAAACTGAGAACTTTTTCAATATATTTTTCTTTTCTTTTTTTTAAATTTTTTTATATATTTTTATCCTTTATTCCCACACTTACTACGAACTTTTCCAAATCTTATACTACTAAAATAAAATTTTATGTCAAAATATTTCTATATTCAAGAGAAATTTTAGGAGTCGAGTTCACGCACATGCGCAGAATTCATTCCTATTCAAAACATTGTGCTTTTAGACCAGAATGACACCACGTTAAAACTTTTAGTGGATAATCATAATGAGAGTCTTAGACCATTCAGACGCGCTGCGGGTACGAAGCATCGTGGCCATATCGGCAGCCCGAGCCATCTAGTTTTGCTGGTCTTCAGTTCGAGTCCCGAAACTGAGAACTTTTTAAATATATTTTTCTTTTCTTTTTTTTACGTTTTTTTTAGATATTTTTATCCTTTATTCCCACACTTACTACGAACTTTTCCAAATCTTATACTACTAAAATAAAATTTTATGTCAAAATATTTCTATATTCAAGAGAAATTTTAGGAGTCGACTTCACGCACATGCGCAGAATTCATTCCTATTCAAAACATTGTGCTTTTAGACCAGAATGGCACCACGTTAAAACTTTTAGTGGATAATCATAATGAGAGTCTTAGACCATTCAGACGCGCTGCGGGTACGAAGCTTCGTGGATAGATCGGCAGCACGAGCCATCTAGTTTTGCTGGTCTTTAGTTCGAGTCTCAAAACTGAGAACTTTTTAAATATATTTTTCTTTTCTTTTTTTTAAATTTTTTTATATATTTTTATCCTTTATTCCCACACTTACTACGAACTTTTCCAAATCTTATACTACTAAAATAAAATTTTATGTCAAAATATTTCTGTATTCAAGAGAAATTTTAGGAGTCGACTTCACGCACATGCGCAGAATTCATTCCTATTCAAAACATTGTGCTTTTAGACCAGAATGACACCACGTTAATACTTTTAGTGGATAATCATAATGAGAGTCTTAGACCATTCAGACGCGCTGCGGGTACGATGCTTCGTGGCTAGACCGGCAGCACGAGCCATATAGTTTTGGTGGTCTTCAGTTCAAATCTCGAAACTGAGAACTTTTTCAATATATTTTTCTTTTCTTTTTTTTACATTTTTTTTAGATATTTTTATCCTTTATTCCCACACTTACTACGAACTTTTCCAAATCTTATACTACTAAAATAAAATTTTATGTCAAAATATTTCTATATTCAAGAGAAATTTTAGGAGTCGAGTTCACGCACATGCGCAGAATTCATTCCTATTCAAAACATTGTGCTTTTAGACCAGAATGGCGCCACGTTAAAACTTTTAGTGGATAATCATAATGAGAGTCTTAGACCATTCAGACGCGCTGCGGGTACGAAGCGTCGTGGCCAGATCGGCAGCACGAGCCATCTAGTTTTGCTGGTCTTCAGTTCGAGTCTCGAAACTGAGAACTTTTTAAATATATTTTTCTTTTCTTTTTTTTACATTTTTTAAAGATATTTTTATCCTTTATTCCCACACTTACTACGAACTTTTCCAAATCTTATACTACTAAAATAAAATTTTATGTCAAAATATTTCTATATTCAAGAGAAATTTTAGGAGTCGAGTTCACGCACATGCGCAGAATTCATTCCTATTCAAAACATTGTGCTTTTAGACCAGAGTGACACCACGTTAAAACTTTTAGTGGATAATCGTAATGAGAGTCTTAGACCATTCAGACGCGCCGCGGGTACGAAGCTTCGTGGCCAGATCGGCAGCACGAGCCATCTAGTTTTGCTGGTCTCCAGTTCGAGTCTCGAAACTGAGAACTTTTTCAATATATTTTTCTTTTCTTTTTTTTAAATTTTTTTATATATTTTTATCCTTTATTCCCACACTTACTACGAACTTTTCCAAATCTTATACTACTAAAATAAAATTTTATGTCAAAATATTTCTATATTCAAGAGAAATTTTAGGAGTCGAGTTCACGCACATGCGCAGAATTCATTCCTATTCAAAACATTGTGCTTTTAGACCAGAATGGCGCCACGTTAAAACTTTTAGTGGATAATCATAATGAGAGTCTTAGACCATTCAGACGCGCTGCGGGTACGAAGCTTCGTGGCCAGATCGGCAGCACGAGCCATCTAGTTTTGCTGGTCTTCAGTTCGAGTCTCGAAACTGAGAACTTTTTAAATATATTTTTCTTTTCTTTTTTTTACATTTTTTAAAGATATTTTTATCCTTTATTCCCACACTTACTACGAACTTTTCCAAATCTTATACTACTAAAATAAAATTTTATGTCAAAATATTTCTATATTCAAGAGAAATTTTAGGAGTCGAGTTCACGCACATGCGCAGAATTCATTCCTATTCAAAACATTGTGCTTTTAGACCAGATTGACACCACGTTAAAACTTTTAGTGGATAATCATAATGAGAGTCTTAGACCATTCAGACGCGCTGCGGGTACGAAGCTTCGTGGCCAGATCGGCAGCACGAGCCATCTAGATTTGCTGGTCTTCAGTTAGAGTTTCAAAACTGAGAACTTTTTAAATATATTTTTCTTTTCTTTTTTTTACATTTTTTTTTAGATATTTTTATCCTTTATTCCCACAATTACTACGAACTTTTCCAAATCTTATACTACTAAAATAAAATTTTATGTCAAAATAATTTTATATTTAAGAGAAATTTTAGGAGTCGAGTTCACGCACATGCGCAGAATTCATTCCTATTCAAAACATTGTGCTTTTAGACCAGAATGACACCACGTTAAAACTTTTAGGGGATAATCATAATGAGAGTCTTAGACCATTCAGACGCGCTGCGGGTACGAAGCTTCGTGGCCAGATCGGCAGCACGAGCCATCTAGTTTTGCTGGTCTTCAGTTCGAGTCTCGAAACTGAGAACTTTTTAAATATATTTTTCTTTTCTTTTTTTTACGTTTTTTTTAGATATTTTTATCCTTTATTCCGACACTTACTACGAACTTTTCCAAATCTTATACTACTAAAATAAAATTTTATGTCAAAATATTTCTGTATTCAAGAGAAATTTTAGGAGTCGACTTCACGCACATGCGCATAATTCATTCCTATTCAAAACATTGTGCTTTTAGACCAGAATGACACCACGTTAATACTTTTAGTGGATAATCATAATGAGAGTCTTAGACCATTCAGACGCGCTGCGGGTACGATGCTTCGTGGCCAGACCGGCAGCACGAGCCATATAGTTTTGGTGGTCTTCAGTTCGAGTCTCGAAACTGAGAACTTTTTAAATATATTTTTCTTTTCTTTTTTTTACATTTTTTTTAGATATTTTTATCCTTTATTCCCACACTTACTACGAACTTTTCCAAATCTTATACTACTAAAATAAAATTTTATGTCAAAATATTTCTATATTCAAGAGAAATTTTAGGAGTCGAGTTCACGCACATGCGCAGAATTCATTCCTATTCAAAACATTGTGCTTTTAGACCAGAATGGCACCACGTTAAAACTTTTAGTGGATAATCATAATGAGAGTCTTAGACCATTCAGACACGCAGCGGGTACGAAGCTTCGTGGCCAGATCGGCAGCACGAGCCATCTAGTTTTGCTAGTCTTCAGTTCGAGTCTCGAAACTGAGAAATTTTTAAATATATTTTTCTTTTCTTTTTTTTACATTTTTTTAAGATATTTTTATCCTTTATTCCCACACTTACTACGAACTTTTCCAAATCTTATACTACTAAAATAAAATTTTATGTCAAAATATTTCTATATTCAAGAGAAATTTTAGGAGTCGAGTTCACGCACATGCGCAGAATTCATTCCTATTCAAAACATTGTGCTTTTAGACCAGAATGACACTACGTTAAAACTTTTAGTGGATAATCATAATGAGAGTCTTATACCATTCAGACGCGCTGCGGGTACGATGCTTCGTGGCCAGATCGGCAGAACGAGCCGTCTCGTTTTGCTGGTCTTCAGTTCGAGTCTCGAAACTGAGAACTTTTTAAATATATTTTTCTTTTCTTTTTTTTACATTTTTTTTAGGTATTTTTATCCTTTAATCACGCACATGCGCAGAATTCATTCCTATTCAAAACATTGTGCTTTTAGACCAGATTGACACCACGTTAAAACTTTTAGTGGATAATCATAATGAGAGTCTTAGACCATTCAGACGCGCTGCGGGTAGGAAGCTTCGTGGCCAGATCGGCAGCACGAGCCATTTAGTTTTGCTGGTCTTCAGTTCGTGTCTCGAAACTGAGAACTTTTTAAATATATTTTACTTTTCCTTTTTTTACATGTTTTTTAGATATTTTTATCCTTTAATCCCACACTTACTACGAACTTTTCCAAATCTTTTACTACTAAAATAAAATTTTATGTCAAAATATTTCTATATTCAAGAGAAATGTTAGGAGTCGAGTTCACGCACATGCGCAGAATTCATTCCTATTCAAAACATTGTGCTTTTAGACCAGAAAAACACCACGTTAAAACTTTTAGTGGATAATCATAATGAGAGTCTTAGACCATTCAGACGTGCTGCGAGTACGAAGCTTCGTGGCCTGATCGGCAACACGAGCCATCTATTTTTGCTGGTCTTCAGTTCGAGTCTCGAAACTGAGAACTTTTTAAATATATTTTTCTTTTCTTTTTTTTACATTTTTTTAAGATATTTTTATCCTTTATTCCCACACTTACTACGAACTTTTCCAAATCTTATACTACTAAAATAAAATTTTATGTCAAAATATTTCTATATATTTAAGAGAAATTTTAGGAGTCGAGTTCACGCACATGCGCAGAATTCATTCCTATTCAAAACATTGTGCTTTTAGATCAGAGTGACACCACGTTAAAACTTTTAGTGGATAATCGTAATGAGAGTCTTAGACCATTCAGACGCGCCGCGGGTACGAAGCTTCGTGGCCAGATCGGCAGCACGAGCCATCTAGTTTTGCTGGTCTCCAGTTCGAGTCTCGAAACTGAGAACTTTTTCAATATATTTTTCTTTTCTTTTTTTTAAATTTTTTTATATATTTTTATCCTTTATTCCCACACTTACTACGAACTTTTCCAAATCTTATACCACTAAAATAAAATTTTATGTCAAAATATTTCTATATTCAAGAGAAATTTTAGGAGTCGAGTTCACGCACATGCGCAGAATTCATTCCTATTCAAAACATTGTGCTTTTAGACCAGAATGACACCACGTTAATACTTTTAGTGGATAATCATAATGAGAGTCTTAGACCATTCAGACGCGCTGCGGGTACGATGCTTCGTGGCTAGACCGGCAGCACGAGCCATATAGTTTTGGTGGTCTTCAGTTCAAGTCTCGAAACTGAGAACTTTTTAAATATATTTTTCTTTTCTTTTTTTTACATTTTTTTTAGATATTTTTATCCTTTATTCCCACACTTACTACGAACTTTTCCAAATCTTATACTACTAAAATAAAATTTTATGTCAAAATATTTCTATATTCAAGAGAAATTTTAGGAGTCGAGTTCACGCACATGCGCAGAATTCATTCCTATTCAAAACATTGTGCTTTTAGACCAGAGTGACACCACGTTAAAACTTTTAGTGGATAATCGTAATGAGAGTCTTAGACCATTCAGACGCGACGCGGGTACGAAGCTTCGTGGCCAGATCGGCAGCACGAGCCATCTAGTTTTCTGGTCTCCAGTTCGAGTCTCGAAACTGAGAACTTTTTCAATATATTTTTCTTTTCTTTTTTTTAAATTTTTTTATATATTTTTATCCTTTATTCCCACACTTACTACGAACTTTTCCAAATCTTATACTACTAAAATAAAATTTTATGTCAAAATATTTCTATATTCAAGAGAAATTTTAGGAGTCGAGTTCACGCACATGCGCAGAATTCATTCCTATTCAAAACATTGTGCTTTTAGACCAGAATGGCGCCACGTTAAAACTTTTAGTGGATAATCATAATGAGAGTCTTAGACCATTCAGACGCGCTGCGGGTACGAAGCTTCGTGGCCAGATCGGCAGCACGAGCCATCTAGTTTTGCTGGTCTTCAGTTCGAGTCTCGAAACTGAGAACTTTTTAAATATATTTTTCTTTTCTTTTTTTTACATTTTTTAAAGATATTTTTATCCTTTATTCCCACACTTACTACGAACTTTTCGAAATCTTATACTACTAAAATAAAATTTTATGTCAAAATATTTCTATATTCAAGAGAAATTTTAGGAGTCGAGTTCCCGCACATGCGCAGAATTCATTCCTATTCAAAACATTGTGCTTTTAGACCAGATTGACACCACGTTAAAACTTTTAGTGGATAATCATAATGAGAGTCTTAGACCATTCAGACGCGCTGCGGGTACGAAGCTTCGTGGCCAGATCGGCAGCACGAGCCATCTAGATTTGCTGGTCTTCAGTTAGAGTTTCAAAACTGAGAACTTTTTAAATATATTTTTCTTTTCTTTTTTTTACATTTTTTTTTAGATATTTTTATCCTTTATTCCCACAATTACTACGAACTTTTCCAAATCTTATACTACTAAAATAAAATTTTATGTCAAAATAATTTTATATTTAAGAGAAATTTTAGGAGTCGAGTTCACGCACATGCGCAGAATTCATTCCTATTCAAAACATTGTGCTTTTAGACCAGAATGACACCACGTTAAAACTTTTAGGGGATAATCATAATGAGAGTCTTAGACCATTCAGACGCGCTGCGGGTACGAAGCTTCGTGGCCAGATCGGCAGCACGAGCCATCTAGTTTTGCTGGTCTTCAGTTCGAGTCTCGAAACTGAGAACTTTTTAAATATATTTTTCTTTTCTTTTTTTTACGTTTTTTTTAGATATTTTTATCCTTTATTCCGACACTTACTACGAACTTTTCCAAATCTTATACTACTAAAATAAAATTTTATGTCAAAATATTTCTGTATTCAAGAGAAATTTTAGGAGTCGACTTCACGCACATGCGCAGAATTCATTCCTATTCAAAACATTGTGCTTTTAGACCAGAATGACACCACGTTAATACTTTTAGTGGATAATCATAATGAGAGTCTTAGACCATTCAGACGCGCTGCGGGTACGATGCTTCGTGGCCAGACCGGCAGCACGAGCCATATAGTTTTGGTGGTCTTCAGTTCGAGTCTCGAAACTGAGAACTTTTTAAATATATTTTTCTTTTCTTTTTTTTACATTTTTTTTAGATATTTTTATCCTTTATTCCCACACTTACTACGAACTTTTCCAAATCTTATACTACTAAAATAAAATTTTATGTCAAAATATTTCTATATTCAAGAGAAATTTTAGGAGTCGAGTTCACGCACATGCGCAGAATTCATTCCTATTCAAAACATTGTGCTTTTAGACCAGAATGGCACCACGTTAAAACTTTTAGTGGATAATCATAATGAGAGTCTTAGACCATTCAGACACGCAGCGGGCACGAAGCTTCGTGGCCAGATCGGCAGCACGAGCCATCTAGTTTTGCTAGTCTTCAGTTCGAGTCTCGAAACTGAGAAATTTTTAAATATATTTTTCTTTTCTTTTTTTTACATTTTTTTAAGATATTTTTATCCTTTATTCCCACACTTACTACGAACTTTTCCAAATCTTATACTACTAAAATAAAATTTTATGTCAAAATATTTCTATATTCAAGAGAAATTTTAGGAGTCGAGTTCACGCACATGCGCAGAATTCATTCCTATTCAAAACATTGTGCTTTTAGACCAGAATGACACTACGTTAAAACTTTTAGTGGATAATCATAATGAGAGTCTTATACCATTCAGACGCGCTGCGGGTACGATGCTTCGTGGCCAGATCGGCAGAACGAGCCGTCTCGTTTTGCTGGTCTTCAGTTCGAGTCTCGAAACTGAGAACTTTTTAAATATATTTTTCTTTTCTTTTTTTTACATTTTTTTTAGGTATTTTTATCCTTTAATCACGCAAATGCGCAGAATTCATTCCTATTCAAAACATTGTGCTTTTAGACCAGATTGACACCACGTTAAAACTTTTAGTGGATAATCATAATGAGAGTCTTAGACCATTCAGACGCGCTGCGGGTACGAAGCTTCGTGGCCAGATCGGCAGCACGAGCCATCTAGTTTTGCTGGTCTTCAGTTCGTGTCTCGAAACTGAGAACTTTTTAAATATATTTTACTTTTCCTTTTTTTACATGTTTTTTAGATATTTTTATCCTTTAATCCCACACTTACTACGAACTTTTCCAAATCTTTTACTACTAAAATAAAATTTTATGTCAAAATATTTCTATATTCAAGAGAAATGTTAGGAGTCGAGTTCACGCACATGCGCAGAATTCATTCCTATTCAAAACATTGTGCTTTTAGACCAGAAAAACACCACGTTAAAACTTTTAGTGGATAATCATAATGAGAGTCTTAGACCATTCAGACGTGCTGCGAGTACGAAGCTTCGTGGCCTGATCGGCAACACGAGCCATCTATTTTTGCTGGTCTTCAGTTCGAGTCTCGAAACTGAGAACTTTTTAAATATATTTTTCTTTTCTTTTTTTTACATTTTTTTAAGATATTTTTATCCTTTATTCCCACACTTACTACGAACTTTTCCAAATCTTATACTACTAAAATAAAATTTGATGTCAAAATATTTCTATATTCAAGAGAAATTTTAGGAGTCGAGTTCACGCACATGCGCAGAATTCATTCCTATTCAAAACATTGTGCTTTTAGACCAGAAAAACACCACGTTAAAACTTTTAGTGGATAATCATAATGAGAGTCTTAGACCATTCAGACGTGCTGCGAATACGAAGCTTCGTGGCCAGATCGGCAACACGAGCCATCTATTTTTGCTGGTCATCAGTTCGAGTCTCGAAACTGAGAACTTTTTAAATATATTTTTCTTTTCTTTTTTTTACATTTTTTTTAGATATTTTTATCCTTTATTCCCACACTTACTACGAACTTTTCAAAATCTTATACTACTAAAATAAAATTTTATGTCAAAATATTTCTATATTCGAGAGAAATTTTAGGAGTCGAGTTCACGCACATGCGCAGAATTCATTCCTATTCAAAACATTGTGCTTTTAGACCAGAATGGCGCCACGTTAAAACTTTTAGTGGATAATCATAATGAGAGTCTTAGACCATTCAGACGCGCTGCGGGTACGAAGCTTCGTGGCCAGATCGGCTGCACGAGCCATCTAGTTTTGCTGGTCTTCAGTTCGAGTCTCGAAACTGAGAACTTTTTAAATATATTTTTCTTTTCTTTTTTTTACATTTTTTAAAGATATTTTTATCCTTTATTCCCACACTTACTACGAACTTTTCCAAATCTTATACTACTAAAATAAAATTTTATGTCAAAATATTTCTATATTCAAGAGAAATTTTAGGAGTCGAGTTCACGCACATGCGCAGAATTCATTCCTATTCAAAACATTGTGCTTTTAGACCAGAATGGCGCCACGTTAAAACTTTTAGTGGATAATCATAATGAGAGTCTTAGACCATTCAGACACGCTGCGGGTACGAAGCTTCGTGGCCAGATCGGCAGCACGAGCCATCTAGTTTTGCTGGTCTTCAGTTCGAGTCTCGAAGCTGAGAACTTTTTAAATATATTTTTCTTTTCTTTTTTTTACATTTTTTTAAGATATTTTTATCCTTTATTCCCACACTTACTACGAACTTTTCCAAATCTTATACTACTAAAATAAAATTTTATGTCAAAATATTTCTATATTCAAGAGAAATTTTAGGAGTCGAGTTCACGCACATGCGCAGAATTCATTCCTATTCAAAACATTGTGCTTTTAGACCAGAATGACACTACGTTAAAACTTTTAGTGGATAATCATAATGAGAGTCTTATACCATTCAGACGCGCTGCGGGTACGATGCTTCGTGGCCAGATCGGCAGAACGAGCCGTCTCGTTTTGCTGGTCTTCAGTTCGAGTCTCGAAACTGAGAACTTTTTAAATATATTTTTCTTTTCTTTTTTTTACATTTTTCTTAGGTATTTTTATCCTTTAATCACGCACATGCGCAGAATTCATTCCTATTCAAAACATTGTGCTTTTAGACCAGATTGACACCACGTTAAAACTTTTAGTGGATAATCATAATGAGAGTCTTAGACCATTCAGACGCGCTGCGGGTACGAAGCTTCGTGGCCAGATCGGCAGCACGAGCCATCTAGTTTTGCTGGTCTTCAGTTCGTGTCTCGAAACTGAGAACTTTTTAAATATATTTTACTTTTCCTTTTTTTACATTTTTTTTAGATATTTTTATCCTTTAATCCCACACTTACTACGAACTTTTCCAAATCTTTTACTACTAAAATAAAATTTTATGTCAAAATATTTCTATATTCAAGAGAAATTTTAGGAGTCGATTTCACGCACATGCGCAGAATTCATTCCTATTCAAAACATTGTGCTTTTAGACCAGAAAAACACCACGTTAAAACTTTTAGTGGATAATCATAATGAGAGTCTTAGACCATTCAGACGTGCTGCGAGTACGAAGCTTCGTGGCTAGATCGGCAACACGAGCCATCTATTTTTGCTGGTCATCAGTTCGAGTCTCGAAACTGAGAACTTTTTAAATATATTTTTCTTTTCTTTTTTTTACATTTTTTTTAGATATTTTTATCCTTTATTCCCACACTTACTACGAACTTTTCAAAATCTTATACTACTAAAATAAAATTTTATGTCAAAATATTTCTATATTCAAGAGAAATTTTAGGAGTCGAGTCCATGCACATGCGCAGAATTCAGTCCTATTCAAAACATTGTGCTTTTAGACCAGAAAAACACCACGTTAAAACTTTTAGTGGATAATCATAATGAGAGTCTTAGACCATTCAGACGTGCTGCGAGTACGAAGCTTCGTGGCCAGATCGGCAACACGAGCCATCTATTTTTGCTGGTCATCAGTTCGAGTCTCGAAACTGAGAACTTTTTAAATATATTTTTCTTTTCTTTTTTTTACATTTTTTTAGATATTTTTATCCTTTATTCCCACACTTACTACGAACTTTTCAAAATCTTATACTACTAAAATAAAATTTTATGTCAAAATATTTCTATATTCAAGAGAAATTTTAGGAGTCGAGTTCATGCACATGCGCAGAATTCATTCCTATTCAAAACATTGTGCTTTTAGACCAGAAAAACACCACGTTAAAACTTTTAGTGGATAATCATAATGAGAGTCTTAGACCATTCAGACGTGCTGCGGGTACGAAGCTTCGTGGCCAGATCGGCAGCACGAGCCATCTAGTTTTGCTGGTCTTCAGTTCGAGTCTCGAAACTGAGAACTTTTTAAATATATTTTTCTTTCCTTTTTTTAACATTTTTTTTAGATATTTTTATCCTTTATTCCCACACTTACTACGAACTTTTAAAAGCCTTATACTAGTAAAATAAAATTTTATGTCAAAATATTTCTATATTCAAGAGAAATTTTAGGAGTTGAGTTCACGCACATGCGCAGAATTCATTCCTATTCAAAACATTGTGCTTTTAGACCAGAATGACACCACGTTAAAACTTTTAGTGGATAATCATAATGAGAGTCTTAGACCATTCAGACGCGCTGCGGGTACGAAGCTTCGTGGCCAGATCGGCAGCACGAGCCATCTAGTTTTGCTGGTCTTCAGTTCGAGTCTCGAAACTGAGAACTTTTTAAATATATTTTTCTTTTCTTTTTTTTACATTTTTCTTAGATATTTTTATCCTTTATTCCCACACTTACTACGAACTTTTCCAAATCTTATACTACTAAAATAAAATTTTATGTCAAAACATTTCTATATTCAAGAGAAAATTTAGGAGTCGAGTTCACGCACATACGCAGAATTCATTCCTTTTCAAAACATTGTGCTTTTAGACCAGAATGACACCACGTTAAAACTTTTAGTGGATAATCATAATGAGAGTCTTAGACCATTCAGACGTGCTGCGAGTACGAAGCTTCGTGGCCAGATCGGCAACACGAGCCATCTATTTTTGCTGGTCATCAGTTCGAGTCTCGAAACTGAGAACTTTTTAAATATATTTTTCTTTTCTTTTTTTTACATTTTTTTTAGATATTTTTATCCTTTATTCCCACACTTACTACGAACTTTTCAAAATCTTATACTACTAAAATAAAATTTTATGTCAAAATATTTCTATATTCAAGAGAAATTTTAGGAGTCGAGTTCACGCACATGCGCAGAATTCATTCCTATTCAAAACATTGTGCTTTTAGACCAGAATGACACCACGTTAAAACTTTTAGGGGATAATCATAATGAGAGTCTTAGACCATTCAGACGCGCTAAGGGTACGAAGCTTCGTGGCCAGATCGGCAGCACGAGCCATCTAGTTTTGCTGGTCTTCAGTTCGAGTCTCGAAACTGAGAACTTTTTAAATATATTTTTCTTTTCTTTTTTTTACATTTTTCTTAGGTATTTTTATCCTTTAATCACGCACATGCGCAGAATTCATTCCTATTCAAAACATTGTGCTTTTAGACCAGATTGACACCACGTTAAAACTTTTAGTGGATAATCATAATGAGAGTCTTAGACCATTCAGACGCGCTGCGGGTACGAAGCTTCGTGGCCAGATCGGCAGCACGAGCCATCTAGTTTTGCTGGTCTTCAGTTCGTGTCTCGAAACTGAGAACTTTTTAAATATATTTTACTTTTCCTTTTTTTACATTTTTTTTAGATATTTTTATCCTTTAATCCCACACTTACTACGAACTTTTCCAAATCTTTTACTACTAAAATAAAATTTTATGTCAAAATATTTCTATATTCAAGAGAAATTTTAGGAGTCGAGTTCACGCACATGCGCAGAATTCATTCCTATTCAAAACATTGTGCTTTTAGACCAGAAAAACACCACGTTAAAACTTTTAGTGGATAATCATAATGAGAGTCTTAGACCATTCAGACGTGCTGCGAGTACGAAGCTTCGTGGCCAGATCGGCAACACGAGCCATCTATTTTTGCTGGTCATCAGTTCGAGTCTCGAAACTGAGAACTTTTTAAATATATTTTTCTTTTCTTTTTTTTACATTTTTTTTAGATATTTTTATCCTTTATTCCCACACTTACTACGAACTTTTCAAAATCTTATACTACTAAAATAAAATTTTATGTCAAAATATTTCTATATTCAAGAGAAATTTTAGGAGTCGAGTTCATGCACATGCGCAGAATTCAGTCCTATTCAAAACATTGTGCTTTTAGACCAGAAAAACACCACGTTAAAACTTTTAGTGGATAATCATAATGAGAGTCTTAGACCATTCAGACGTGCTGCGAGTACGAAGCTTCGTGGCCAGATCGGCAACACGAGCCATCTATTTTTGCTGGTCATCAGTTCGAGTCTCGAAACTGAGAACTTTTTATATATATTTTTCTTTTCTTTTTTTTACATTTTTTTAGATATTTTTATCCTTTATTCCCACACTTACTACGAACTTTTCAAAATCTTATACTACTAAAATAAAATTTTATGTCAAAATATTTCTATATTCAAGAGAAATTTTAGGAGTCGAGTTCATGCACATGCGCAGAATTCATTCCTATTCAAAACATTGTGCTTTTAGACCAGAAAAACACCACGTTAAAACTTTTAGTGGATAATCATAATGAGAGTCTTAGACCATTCAGACGTGCTGCGGGTACGAAGCTTCGTGGCCAGATCGGCAGCACGAGCCATCTAGTTTTGCTGGTCTTCAGTTCGAGTCTCGAAACTGAGAACTTTTTAAATATATTTTTCTTTTCTTTTTTTTACATTTTTTTTAGATATTTTTATCCTTTATTCCCACACTTACTACGAACTTTTCCAAATCTTATACTACTAAAATAAAATTTTATGTCAAAATATTTCTATATTCAAGAGAAATTTTAGGAGTCGAGTTCACGCACATGCGCAGAATTCATTCCTATTCAAAACATTGTGCTTTTAGACCAGAATGGCACCACGTTAAAACTTTTAGTGGATAATCATAATGAGAGTCTTAGACCATTCAGACACGCTGCGGGTACGAAGCTTCGTGGCCAGATCGGCAGCACGAGCCATCTAGTTTTGCTGGTCTTCAGTTCGAGTCTCGAAACTGAGAACTTTTTAAATATATTTTTCTTTTCTTTTTTTTACATTTTTTTAAGATATTTTTATCCTTTATTCCCACACTTACTACGAACTTTTCCAAATCTTATACTACTAAAATAAAATTTTATGTCAAAATATTTCTATATTCAAGAGAAATTTTAGGAGTCGAGTTCACGCACATGCGCAGAATTCATTCCTATTCAAAACATTGTGCTTTTAGACCAGAATGACACTACGTTAAAACTTTTAGTGGATAATCATAATGAGAGTCTTAGACCATTCAGACGCGCTGCGGGTACGATGCTTCGTGGCCAGATCGGCAGAACGAGCCGTCTCGTTTTGCTGGTCTTCAGTTCGAGTCTCGAAACTGAGAACTTTTTAAATATATTTTTCTTTTCTTTTTTTTACATTTTTCTTAGGTATTTTTATCCTTTAATCACGCACATGCGCAGAATTCATTCCTATTCAAAACATTGTGCTTTTAGACCAGATTGACACCACGTTAAAACTTTTAGTGGATAATCATAATGAGAGTCTTAGACCATTCAGACGCGCTGCGGGTACGAAGCTTCGTGGCCAGATCGGCAGCACGAGCCATCTAGTTTTGCTGGTCTTCAGTTCGTGTCTCGAAACTGAGAACTTTTTAAATATATTTTACTTTTCCTTTTTTTACATTTTTTTTAGATATTTTTATCCTTTAATCCCACACTTACTACGAACTTTTCCAAATCTTTTACTACTAAAATAAAATTTTATGTCAAAATATTTCTATATTCAAGAGAAATTTTAGGAGTCGAGTTCACGCACATGCGCAGAATTCATTCCTATTCAAAACATTGTGCTTTTAGACCAGAAAAACACCACGTTAAAACTTTTAGTGGATAATCATAATGAGAGTCTTAGACCATTCAGACGTGCTGCGAGTACGAAGCTTCGTGGCCAGATCGGCAACACGAGCCATCTATTTTTGCTGGTCATCAGTTCGAGTCTCGAAACTGAGAACTTTTTAAATATATTTTTCTTTTCTTTTTTTTACATTTTTTTTAGATATTTTTATCCTTTATTCCCACACTTACTACGAACTTTTCAAAATCTTATACTACTAAAATAAAATTTTATGTCAAAATATTTCTATATTCAAGAGAAATTTTAGGAGTCGAGTTCATGCACATGCGCAGAATTCAGTCCTATTCAAAACATTGTGCTTTTAGACCAGAAAAACACCACGTTAAAACTTTTAGTGGATAATCATAATGAGAGTCTTAGACCATTCAGACGTGCTGCGAGTACGAAGCTTCGTGGCCAGATCGGCAACACGAGCCATCTATTTTTGCTGGTCATCAGTTCGAGTCTCGAAACTGAGAACTTTTTATATATATTTTTCTTTTCTTTTTTTTTACATTTTTTTAGATATTTTTATCCTTTATTCCCACACTTACTACGAACTTTTCAAAATCTTATACTACTAAAATAAAATTTTATGTCAAAATATTTCTATATTCAAGAGAAATTTTAGGAGTCGAGTTCATGCACATGCGCAGAATTCATTCCTATTCAAAACATTGTGCTTTTAGACCAGAAAAACACCACGTTAAAACTTTTAGTGGATAATCATAATGAGAGTCTTAGACCATTCAGACGTGCTGCGGGTACGAAGCTTCGTGGCCAGATCGGCAGCACGAGCCATCTAGTTTTGCTGGTCTTCAGTTCGAGTCTCGAAACTGAGAACTTTTTAAATATATTTTTCTTTCCTTTTTTTAACATTTTTTTTAGATATTTTTATCCTTTATTCCCACACTTACTACGAACTTTCAAAAGCCTTATACTAGTAAAATAAAATTTTATGTCAAAATATTTCTATATTCAAGAGAAATTTTAGGAGTTGAGTTCACGCACATGCGCAGAATTCATTCCTATTCAAAACATTGTGCTTTTAGACCAGATTGACACCACGTTAAAACTTTTAGTGGATAATCATAATGAGAGTCTTAGACCATTCAGACGTGCTGCGAGAACGAAGCTTCGTGGCCAGATCGGCAACACGAGCCATCTATTTTTGCTGGTCATCAGTTCGAGTCTCGAAACTGAGAACTTTTTAAATATATTTTTCTTTTCTTTTTTTTACATTTTTTTTAGATATTTTTATCCTTTATTCCCACACTTACTACGAACTTTTCAAAATCTTATACTACTAAAATAAAATTTTATGTCAAAATATTTCTATATTCAAGAGAAATTTTAGGAGTCGAGTTCATGCACATGCGCAGAATTCAGTCCTATTCAAAACATTGTGCTTTTAGACCAGAAAAACACCACGTTAAAACTTTTAGTGGATAATCATAATGAGAGTCTTAGACCATTCAGACGTGCTGCGAATACGAAGCTTCGTGGCCAGATCGGCAACACGAGCCATCTATTTTTGCTGGTCATCAGTTCGAGTCTCGAAACTGAGAACTTTTTATATATATTTTTCTTTTCTTTTTTTTACATTTTTTTAGATATTTTTATCCTTTATTCCCACACTTACTACGAACTTTTCAAAATCTTATACTACTAAAATAAAATTTTATGTCAAAATATTTCTATATTCAAGAGAAATTTTAGGAGTCGAGTTCATGCACATGCGCAGAATTCATTCCTATTCAAAACATTGTGCTTTTAGACCAGAAAAACACCACGTTAAAACTTTTAGTGGATAATCATAATGAGAGTCTTAGACCATTCAGACGTGCTGCGGGTACGAAGCTTCGTGGCCAGATCGGCAGCACGAGCCATCTAGTTTTGCTGGTCTTCAGTTCGAGTCTCGAAACTGAGAACTTTTTAAATATATTTTTCTTTCCTTTTTTTAACATTTTTTTTAGATATTTTTATCCTTTATTCCCACACTTACTACGAACTTTTAAAAGCCTTATACTAGTAAAATAAAATTTTATGTCAAAATATTTCTATATTCAAGAGAAATTTTAGGAGTTGAGTTCACGCACATGCGCAGAATTCATTCCTATTCAAACATTGTGCTTTTAGACCAGAATGACACCACGTTAAAACTTTTAGTGGATAATCATAATGAGAGTCTTAGACCATTCAGACGTGCTGCGGGTACGAAGCTTCGTGGCCAGATCGGCAGCACGAGCCATCTAGTTTTGCTGGTCTTCAGTTCGAGTCTCGAAACTGAGAACTTTTTAAATATATTTTTCTTTCCTTTTTTTAACATTTTTTTTAGATATTTTTATCCTTTATTCCCACACTTACTACAAACTTTTCCAAATCTTATACTACTAAAATAAAATTTTATGTCAAAATATTTCTATATTCAAGAGAAATTTTAGGAGTTGAGTTCACGCACATGCGCAGAATTCATTCCTATTCAAAACATTGTGCTTTTAGACCAGAATGACACCACGTTAAAACTTTTAGTGGATAATCATAATGAGAGTCTTAGACCATTCAGACGCGCTGCGGGTACGAAGCTTCGTGGCCAGATCGGCAGCACGAGCCATCTAGTTTTGCTGGTCTTCAGTTCGAGTCTCGAAACTGAGAACTTTTTAAATATATTTTTCTTTTCTTTTTTTTACATTTTTCTTAGATATTTTTATCCTTTATTCCCACACTTACTACGAACTTTTCCAAATCTTATACTACTAAAATAAAATTTTATGTCAAAACATTTCTATATTCAAGAGAAATTTTAGGAGTCGAGTTCACGCACATACGCAGAATTCATTCCTTTTCAAAACATTGTGCTTTTAGACCAGAATGACACCACGTTAAAACTTTTAGTGGATAATCATAATGAGAGTCTTAGACCATTCAGACGTGCTGCGAGTACGAAGCTTCGTGGCCAGATCGGCAACACGAGCCATCTATTTTTGCTGGTCATCAGTTCGAGTCTCGAAACTGAGAACTTTTTAAATATATTTTTCTTTTCTTTTTTTTACATTTTTTTTAGATATTTTTATCCTTTATTCCCACACTTACTATGAACTTTTCAAAATCTTATACTACTAAAATAAAATTTTATGTCAAAATATTTCTATATTCAAGAGAAATTTTAGGAGTCGAGTTCATGCACATGCGCAGAATTCAGTCCTATTCAAAACATTGTGCTTTTAGACCAGAAAAACACCACGTTAAAACTTTTAGTGGATAATCATAATGAGAGTCTTAGACCATTCAGACGTGCTGCGGGTACGAAGCTTCGTGGCCAGATCGGCAGCACGAGCCATCTAGTTTTGCTGGTCTTCAGTTCGAGTCTCGAAACTGAGAACTTTTTAAATATATTTTTCTTTCCTTTTTTTAACATTTTTTTTAGATATTTTTATCCTTTATTCCCACACTTACTACGAACTTTTAAAAGCCTTATACTAGTAAAATAAAATTTTATGTCAAAATATTTCTATATTCAAGAGAAATTTTAGGAGTTGAGTTCACGCACATGCGCAGAATTCATTCCTATTCAAACATTGTGCTTTTAGACCAGAATGACACCACGTTAAAACTTTTAGTGGATAATCATAATGAGAGTCTTAGACCATTCAGACGTGCTGCGGGTACGAAGCTTCGTGGCCAGATCGGCAGCACGAGCCATCTAGTTTTGCTGGTCTTCAGTTCGAGTCTCGAAACTGAGAACTTTTTAAATATATTTTTCTTTCCTTTTTTTAACATTTTTTTTAGATATTTTTATCCTTTATTCCCACACTTACTACAAACTTTTCCAAATCTTATACTACTAAAATAAAATTTTATGTCAAAATATTTCTATATTCAAGAGAAATTTTAGGAGTTGAGTTCACGCACATGCGCAGAATTCATTCCTATTCAAAACATTGTGCTTTTAGACCAGAATGACACCACGTTAAAACTTTTAGTGGATAATCATAATGAGAGTCTTAGACCATTCAGACGCGCTGCGGGTAAGATGCATCGTGGCCAGACCGGCAGCACGAGCCATATAGTTTTGCTGGTCTTCAGTTCGAGTCTCGAAACTGAGAACTTTTTAAATATATTTTTCTTTTCTTTTTTTTACATTTTTTTTAGATATTTTTATCCTTTAATCACGCACATGCGCAGAATTCATTCCTATTCAAAACATTGTGCTTTTAGACCAGATTGACACCACGTTAAAACTTTTAATGGATAATCATAATGAGAGTCTTAGACCATTCAGACGCGCTGCGGGTACGAAGCTTCGTGGCCAGATCGGCAGCACGAGCCATCTAGTTTTGCTGGTCTTCAGTTCGAGTTTTGAAACTGAGAACTTTTTAAATATATTTTTCTTTTCTTTTTTTTAACATTTTTTTTAGATATTTTTATCCTTTATTCCCACACTTACTACGAACTTTTCAAAATCTTATACTACTAAAATAAAATTTTATGTCAAAATATTTCTATATTCAAGAGAAATTTTAGGAGTCGAGTTCATGCAGATGCGCAGAATTCAGTCCTATTCAAAACATTGTGCTTTTAGACCAGAATGACACCACGTTAAAACTTTTAGTGGATAATCATAATGAGAGTCTTAGACCATTCAGACGCGCTGCGTGTACGAAGCTTCGTGGCCAGATCGGCAGCACGAGCCATCTAGTTTTGCTGGTCTCCAGTTCGAGTCTCGAAACTGAGAACTTTTTCAATATATTTTTCTTTTTTTTTTTTACATTTTTTTTTATATATTTTTATCCTTTATTCCCACACTTACTACGAACTTTTCCAAATCTTATACTAGTAAAATAAAATTTTATGTCAAAATATTTTTATATTCAAGATAAATGTTAGGAGTCGAGTTCACGCACATGCGCAGAATTCATTCCTATTCAAAACATTGTGCTTTTAGACCAGAATGACACCACGTTAAAACTTTTAGTGGATAATCATAATGAGAGTCTTAGACCATTCAGACGCGCTGCGGGTACGAAGCTTCGTGGCCAGATCGGCAGCACGAGCCATGTAGTTTTGCTGGTCTCCAGTTCGAGTCTCGAAACTGAGAACTTTTTCAATATATTTTTCTTTTTTTTTACATTTTTTTAGATATTTTTATCCTTTATTCCCACACTTACTACGAACTTTTAAAAACCTTATACTAGTAAAATAAAATTTTATGTCAAAATATTTCTATATTCAAGAGAAATTTTAGGAGTTGAGTTCACGCACATGCGCAGAATTCATTCCTATTCAAACATTGTGCTTTTAGACCAGAATGACACCACGTTAAAACTTTTAGTGGATAATCATAATGAGAGTCTTAGACAATTCAGACGCGCTGCGAGTAGGAAGCTTCGTGGCCAGATCGGCAGCACGAGAAATCTAGTTTTGCTGGTCTTCAGTTCGAGTCTCGAAACTGAGAACATTTTCAATATATTTTTCTTTTCTTTTTTTTACATTTTTTTTAGATATCTTTATCCTTTAATCCCACACTTACTACGAACTTTCCCAAATCTTATACTAGTAAAATAAAATTTTATGTCAAAATATTTCTATATTCAAGAGAAATTTTAGGAGTCGAGTTCATGCACATGCGCAGAATTCATTCCTATTCAAAACATTGTGCTTTTAGACCAGAATGACACCACGTTAAAACTTTTAGTGGATAATCATAATGAGAGTCTTAGACCATTCAGACGCGCTGCGGGTACGAAGCTTCGTGGCCAGATCGGCAGCACGAGCCATCTAGTTTTGCCGGTCTTCAGTTCGAGTCTCGAAACTTAGAACTTTTTAAATATATTTTTCTTTTCTTTTTTTTACATTTTTTTAGATATCTTTATCCTTTAATCCCACACTTACTACGAACTTTTCCAAATCTTATACTACTAAAATAAAATTTTATGTCAAAATATTTCTATATTCAATAGAAATTTTAGAAGTCGAGTTCACGCACATGCGCAGAATTCATTCCTATTCAAAACATTGTGCTTTTAGACCAGAATGACACCACGTTAAAACTTTTAGTGGATAATCATAATGAGAGTCTTAGACCATTCAGACGCGCAGCGGGTACGAAGCTTCGTGGCCAGATCGGCAGCACGAGCCATCTTGTTTTGCTGGTCTTCAGTTCGAGTCTCGAAACTGAGAACTTTTTAAATATATTTTTCTTTTCTTTTTTTTACATTTTTTTTAGATATTTTTATCCTTTATTCCCACACTTACTACGAACTTTTAAAAACCTTATACTACCAAAATAAAATTTTATGTCAAAATATTTCTATATTCAAGAGAAATTTTAGGATTCTAGTTCACGCACATGCGCAGACTTCATTCCTATTCAAAACATTGTGCTTTTAGACCAGAATGACACCACGTTAAAACTTTTAGTGGATAATCATAATGAGAGTCTTAGACCATTCAGACGCGCTGCGGGTACGAAGCTTCGTGGCCAGATCGGCAGCACGAGCCATCTAGTTTTGCCGGTCTTCAGTTCGAGTCTCGAAACTTAGAACTTTTTAAATATATTTTTCTTTTCTTTTTTTTACATTTTTTTAGATATCTTTATCCTTTAATCCCACACTTACTACGAACTTTTCCAAATCTTATACTACTAAAATAAAATTTTATGTCAAAATATTTCTATATTCAATAGAAATTTTAGAAGTCGAGTTCACGCACATGCGCAGAATTCATTCCTATTCAAAACATTGTGATTTTAGACCAGAATGACACCACGTTAAAACTTTTAGTGGATAATCATAATGAGAGTCTTAGACCATTCAGACGCGCAGCGGGTACGAAGCTTCGTGGCCAGATCGGCAGCACGAGCCATCTTGTTTTGCTGGTCTTCAGTTCGAGTCTCGAAACTGAGAACTTTTTAAATATATTTTTCTTTTCTTTTTTTTACATTTTTTTTAGATATTTTTATCCTTTATTCCCACACTTACTACGAACTTTTAAAAACCTTATACTACCAAAATAAAATTTTATGTCAAAATATTTCTATATTCAAGAGAAATTTTAGGATTCTAGTTCACGCACATGCGCAGACTTCATTCCTATTCAAAACATTGTGCTTTTAGACCAGAATGACACCACGTTAAAACTTTTAGTGGATAATCATAATGAGAGTCTTAGACCATTCAGACGCGCTGCGAGTACGAAGCTTCGTGGCCAGATCGGCAGCACAAGCCACCTAGTTTTGCTGGTCTTCAGTTCGAGTCTCGAAACTGAGAACTTTTTCAATATATTTTTCTTTTCATTTTTTTTAGATATTTTTATCCTTTATTCCCACACTTACTACGAACTTTTCCAAATCTTATACTACTAAAATAAAATTTTATGTCAAAATATTTCTATGTTCAAGAGAAATTTTAAGAGTCGAGTTCACGCACATGCGCAGAATTCATTCCTATTCAAAACATTGTGCTTTTAGACCAGAATGACACCACGTTAAAACTTTTAGTGGATAATCATAATGAGAGTCTTAGACCATTCAGACGTGCTACGGGTACGAAGCTTCGTGGCCAAATCGGCAGCACGAGCCATCTAGTTTTGCTGGTCTTCAGTTCGAGTCTCGAAACTAAGAACTTTTTAAATATATTTTTCTTTCCTTTTTTTAACATTTTTTTTTATATATTTTTATCCTTTATTCCCACACTTACTACGAACTTTCCCAAATCTAATACTAGTAAAATAAAATTTTATGTCAAAATATTTCTATATTCAAGAGAAATTTTAGGAGTCGAGTTCATGCACATGCGCAGAATTCATTCCTATTCAAAACATTGTGCTTTTAGACCAGAATGACACCACGTTAAAACTTTTAGTGGATAATCATAATGAGAGTCTTAGACCATTCAGACGCGCTGCGGGTACGATGCTTCGTGGCCAGATCGGCAGCACGAGCCATCTAGTTTTGCTGGTCTTCAGTTCGAGTCTCGAAACTTAGAACTTTTTAAATATATTTTTCTTTTCTTTTTTTTACATTTTTTTAGATATTTTTATCCTTTAATCCCACACTTACTACGAACTTTTCCAAATCTTATACTACTAAAATAAAATTTTATGTCAAAATATTTCTATATTCAAGAGAAATTTTAGGAGTCGAGTTCACGCACATGCGCAGAATTCATTCCTATTCAAAACATTGTGCTTTTAGACCAGAATGACACCACGTTAAAACTTTTAGTGGATAATCATAATGAGAGTCTTAGACCATTCAGACGCGCTGCGGGTACGAAGCTTCGTGGCCAGATCGGCAGGACGAGCCATCTAGTTTTGCTGGTCTTCAGTTCGAGTCTCGAAACTGAGAACTTTTTAAATATATTCTTCTTTTTTTTTTACATATTTTTTAGATATTTTTATCCTTTATTCCCACACTTACTACGAAATTTCCAAATCTTATACTACTAAAATAAAATTTTATGTCAAAATATTTCTATATTCAAGAGAAATTTTAGGAGTCGAGTTCACGCACATGCGCAGACTTCATTCCTATTCAAAACATTGTGCTTTTAGACCAGAATGACACCACGTTAAAACTTTTAGTGGATAATCATAATGAGAGTCTTAGACCATTCAGACGCGCTGCGAGTACGAAGCTTCGTGGCCAGACCGGCTGCACGAGCCATATAGTTTTGCTGGTCTTCAGTTCAAGTCTCGAAACTGAGAACTTTTTCAATATATTTTTCTTTTCATTTTTTTTAGATATTTTTATCCTTTATTCCCACACTTACTACGAACTTTTCCAAATCTTATACTACTAAAATAAAATTTCATGTCAAAATATTTGTATATTCAAGAGAAATTTTAGGAGTCGAGTTCACGCACATGCGCAGAATTCATTCCTATTCAAAACATTGTGCTTTTAGACGAGAATGACACCACGTTAAAACTTTTAGTGGATAATCATAATGAGAGTCTTAGACCATTCAGACGCGCTGCGGGTACGAAGCTTCGGGGCCTGATCGGAAGCACGAGCCATCTAGTTTTGCTGGTCTTCAGTTCGAGTCTCGAAACTGAGAACTTTTTAAATATATTTTTCTTTTCTTTTTTTTACATTTTTTTTAGATATCTTTATCCTTTAATCCCACACTTACTACGAACTTTTAAAAACCTTATACTAGTAAAATAAAATTTTATGTCAAAATATTTCTATATTCAAGAGAAATTTTAGGAGTCGAGTTCATGCACATGCGCAGAATTCATTCCTATTCAAAACATTGTGCTTTTAGACCAGAATGACACCACGTTAAAACTTTTAGAGGATAATCATAATGAGAGTCTTAGACCATTCAGACGCGCTGCGGGTACGAAGCTTCGTGGCCAGATCGGCAGCACGAGCCATCTAGTTTTGCCGGTCTTCAGTTCGAGTCTCGAAACTTAGAACTTTTTAAATATATTTTTCTTTTCTTTTTTTTACATTTTTTTTAGATATTTTTATCTTTTATTCCCACACTTACTACGAACTTTTAACCCTCCTGGCGGCGGCTTTCAGATTGCTATCCTTACCGAAAGCGGCACGCCGGAATAACAGGTTCAACCTTAAAAGTGTCGCGGTTTGGTCAAAAGGATTGCTTTCCCCTTTTGCGGTCAGTTCAGCGCTGCAGGTGGGAAGTGATTAGCAAATTTCATGCTGTGAGTAGCAGGTGTTTCTTATCTTAGTCTTTCGATTTCTAAGAGCATTTTTCTTTCAGTGCTTAGGAAGAGATTGACAATAACATCGATTGAAAATGCGAAAATGTGATTGGTTTTTTTAGAGGTTTTTCGATTATTTTATAAAACAATACATAAAATTTATGTTAGGAATAAGTTATTATCATGTTTATTTTGATACTAGTCTGGTTTTTATAAAATGAAAGTCCTCGTCTAATATTTTTTTCATTGCAATATGTTTTGCAAATTATTTTATTCCGTAGTACTGTGAAATTATTTCTCGACATTACCTGCAAGTGATTTAATTTTTTAAAAAAAACCCTTTCAGTGCATTGCCAATTTATTTTAATATTTTAAAATGCGTGTTTAAAACATTAATTGTGATAAGTAACACTACGCTATAACTATATACGTTTCTTCAGTATTCAAAAAAAAATAATTGTGTAATTAGGGAATTTCATGCAATATTTCACTTTCAAATATATCGATTTTCAGTATTTATCTGCATGATTAAAATTTTATAATTAAATATACTGTACAATATTTAATTGGCCAGTTATTCAGTAATGCTGAAATAACTGGTCGATGCGCCTTATGACTGTAACAAATAAAAATAATTGTCAAAATATTTCTTTGTAATATTCAAGATACAAATTTGGCCTGGAAAAATGACTAAAATAATACAGATTATTTAGACTCATAATTAACCATTTGCAACTGGAATTTTTTGAATACCTGCAAATCAAGTTCCTACAGAATATTAAGTACTGTTTTAAAATAAATTACAATTTTTGAAAAATCTCGGTTTCAAGTTTTTCGGGTTAGAATCAAAGCTCTTACTATTTTGCAATCGGATAACGACAAACCGTGGGGTAAACGAATCATTAAAAAGAAAAATCTGAATTTAAAAGCTTTGCAAATACAGTTGCATTGATCTTTTTTACTTATTACTTTTACATTATTTATTGCTTTTGGTGATCAGCACATGTGTTACTTCGAGGTTACTAGCCAATATAAAATTTTTAATTAAATGTTTTCTTCAGCAAAACATCTTGAAATTTCAAATTTTGATAGTCATATAATTCATACTATTGCAGACTCATTGTACCATTCTGTATTGCAGATTTTTTGAATTTTCTGTCAGCTCCTTGACAGTAATTCCTTAATTTAAAACGGGAGTGAATAAACTTCAATTAATGCAAAACCTTTTTTGTTGAAACCAATCAGGCTTATTAAATTTCTAAATACAGGGAATAGAATCATTCAGCAATAAAGTTTTATGTATATACTGAATATTTCTTTTTAATTTTTGAAATGACTCAGATGATTTCTCATATCTCTTATTCAATAAAAATTTCCAAAAATTCCTTCTTATTCTGTAATAATTTTGAAAGTTATGATGGAATACACTTCAAAATCTCATTTTATTTTTAATTCATAATTTTTAAAAAATTTCAGAAAAAAAAAACATTTTACACATTTTTATTTTCTAAGATGCATATTCCACTAAGATATATATAGAAGATCTAATAGACGCCATGCACAAACATTCGTCTAAGTTAATAATAAAGATGGACAAGTGTGTGTGTCATTACTTGTCTGGTTGCATTGGTACTTTTGAGACCAGACAATTTGAAATAGAATTACCAAAATCTGCATCTACATACATTGGACAGTGGGAATCATTTCTTTAAAATTTTAATTAACCCTTTCAAGGGACAAGGGAAGTATGCTCATCACCAAATTCAACAATTTTTGAACAAAGTTATGTAAGTTGGCATAAATTCTTACGAATTTTTCAGTAAGGTTTCAATTGTAGGTTAGAGGTTTCAACTGTTTATCTCAAATAAAATGAAGTGTCTTGATTTATTTCTTAGTTATTAATTGGAAAAATTAATTAATAAATCAGATTAAACTGATCTAATAAGTTGAATGAATTACTTTTCCTAGGCCAATCTTAATTTTAAAAACCTTTTACTCCAACATGACTAGGAAAAAAAAAGCCCTTGAAAGGGTTAATAAAAATTATTAAAATTTTAAAGTTCATTCGAAAATATCACAGTAGAAAAATAATTTGTACATTAATTGTGAATTCAAATCCCCCCCCCCACTTTTAATTAAATTAAAAGCATTTTAGCATATTTTAAAAATATATTTTATTTTTGAATTGAAACTAAACGTTTTCATTGTTATCCTTATATTTCATTCCGGCCTTTTACCCATTGATGATGATTTAGTTAAAAGGTTAAAAAGATCTAAGCTAAAATCAAAGGAGTAAAAATTTCTTTACTGAAACACAAATAAACCATGTGGCTGAAGAGAATGCTCCATAATTATCATCTCAATAAATAAGACACTAAAAGTTCAAGATCTTAATTTTACCTCAAAGAATGATTTTTCTTGGTGATACATTCAAATGTATAAATGACACATTGTATAAATTATATTAGAATAATTTCGTATTTTATCGCTGATAAATGGTAAAATTTTAAATAATTTTTAATTAACAGAAGTTTTAATTAAAATTTTGAAAATTGCCTCTCGAGGTGAACGTTAACAGTTTTCTAATTATTTAATGGCGAAGTGCGTTCGCTCTAAGTCAAACAGTTTGATCTGGAGATCGCCAATACGAACATTCATATTCATTATAATTAGAGATATTCGCTACTTTAATAGAAATATTCGCAAGCGACCTTCATGTCTGACACCCTTGTTCAAACTAGTTCTGTTTTTAAAAAATGAAAATGTGAGGCTAAAGGTTATTAAGAATAAAGAATTTCAAATTACATGGAAGTGGGAGTTTCCAAATTTTTTTTACTCTCGTGATCAAAAATAAAATAAAACAAAGATCATATCCCGTCTTGTTTGTTAAAAATCACATCCAGTGAACTCGAATTGACCAAACAGGAGAAGAAAATAGTCTAAATGCCAGTTGTACGCATTAAAAAATTTTTAAATGCTAACATATGAGATAAAATTAGATCAATGAGTTAAAATAATGGCAACAATTTTAAAATTATTTATTCTCACATTTAACTCACACATTCACTCACTTTCAAGTGGATTAAAATTCGTGGATTAAATTACTCAGCATTAAGAGTAAAAATGTCAATATAAACCACTTTCATATAAACAGAATCGTGCAATGTATATATAAGATTGTACAGTGAAATAAGATTAATATTTCGATACAAAAAATAGAACCTTTAAAAACTGCGCTTATATTAACTTTGAAAATATTATTAAAAACCAGAGGAAAAATATAAAAACAATGAAACTTGTATCTCTACAATGCTTACATTTTTGTTCGAATTCGTCAAAGAGTGTGAAATTCTATAAGGTTTAAAGAATGAAACAAATATTCAATTTTCATATATAGTTTATTACGTTATAAAATAAGGATTTAATGTAACGAATACTACTCTTTCCGAAAAATCGCACTTTAATATATTGGTTCTATATATCTCCCCGTTTTGAAATACACTTATTAATGAACACTAAAAAAAATAATTCATTAAAAGTTAAAAAGTTTCGTTCGTTAAGTAAATTCTGTAAATAAGTTTAGTGTCTTATTTCCAAAAATAAGTTGCATAAGCAATGTCAATTCTAAAATTCTTAAATGAAAGCATGTTATAAAAAAGAAACTTGTCAAATTTTAATTATATATTTTTTATTTATTTTTTACATTAACTATTTTCTTATGCTAGAAAGCTTTAAAATCTTATGTTTCAAATTATTAATAATAATACGTTTATGTATGTATTCATTCCAGGTATATATTTTCACACTTTCAATTTTATTCTCGTTATTTAAATTTCATTTTGGATACGTAATTATTATCAAAATCTCAAAAGTAACGCCTCGGAACGTAAGCGAGATTTTAAAATGCTTAAAAGGGCGCGAGCAGGAAGACATCAATCATATCGTCCACTGATAACGATTCACTTTTCTTTATCTCACATTCCCTTCTCATTATCTCACAGCTTGAGATTGGGGGTAGGGGAAAAACTGGAACCCGTAAAAATACGGGCAGTGACAGTTTTAAGGGAGTTTTTGTTTCCGTCTATAGACGGGTCCGCCGTTTTGAAGGGAGAAAAGATTCCGTCTTTTTCCGGGGTTGCCGCTTGGAGGGTTAAAAACCTTATACTACCAAAATAAAATTTTATGTCAAAATATTTCTATATTCAAGAGAAATTTTAGGAGTCGAGTTCACGCACATGCGCAGACTTCATTCCTATTCAAAACATTGTGCTTTTAGACCAGAATGACACCACGTTAAAACTTTTAGTGGATAATCATAATGAGAGTCTTAGACCATTCAGACGCGCTGCGAGTACGAAGCTTCGTGGCCAGATCGGCAGCACAAGCCACCTAGTTTTGCTGGTCTTCAGTTCGAGTCTCGAAACTGAGAACTTTTTCAATATATTTTTCTTTTCATTTTTTTTTAGATATTTTTATCCTTTATTCCCACACTTACTACGAACTTTTCCAAATCTTATACTACTAAAATAAAATTTTATGTCAAAATATTTCTATGTTCAAGAGAAATTTTAAGAGTCGAGTTCACGCACATGCGCAGAATTCATTCCTATTCAAAACATTGTGCTTTTAGACCAGAATGACACCACGTTAAAACTTTTAGTGGATAATCATAATGAGAGTCTTAGACCATTCAGACGTGCTACGGGTACGAAGCTTCGTGGCCAAATCGGCAGCACGAGCCATCTAGTTTTGCTGGTCTTCAGTTCGAGTCTCGAAACTAAGAACTTTTTAAATATATTTTTCTTTCCTTTTTTTTAACATTTTTTTTTATATATTTTTATCCTTTATTCCCACACTTACTACGAACTTTCCCAAATCTTATACTAGTAAAATAAAATTTTATGTCAAAATATTTCTATATTCAAGAGAAATTTTAGGAGTCGAGTTCATGCACATGCGCAGAATTCATTCCTATTCAAAACATTGTGCTTTTAGACCAGAATGACACCACGTTAAAACTTTTAGTGGATAATCATAATGAGAGTCTAGACCATTCAGACGCGCTGCGGGTACGAAGCTTCGTGGCCAGATCGGCAGCACGAGCCATCTAGTTTTGCTGGTCTTCAGTTCGAGTCTCGAAACTTAGAACTTTTTAAATATATTTTTCTTTTCTTTTTTTTACATTTTTTTAGATATTTTTATCCTTTAATCCCACACTTACTACGAACTTTTCCAAATCTTATACTACTAAAATAAAATTTTATGTCAAAATATTTCTATATTCAAGAGAAATTTTAGGAGTCGAGTTCACGCACATGCGCAGAATTCATTCCTAATCAAAACATTGTGTTTTTAGACCAGAATGACACCACGTTAAAACTTTTAGTGGATAATCATAATGAGAGTCTTAGACCATTCAGACGCGCTGCGGGTACGAAGCTTCGTGGCCAGATCGGCAGGACGAGCCATCTAGTTTTGCTGGTCTTCAGTTCGAGTCTCGAAACTGAGAACTTTTTAAATATATTTTTCTTTTTTTTTTACATATTTTTTAGATATTTTTATCCTTTATTCCCACACTTACTACGAAATTTCCAAATCTTATACTACTAAAATAAAATTTTATGTCAAAATATTTCTATATTCAAGAGAAATTTTAAGAGTCGAGTTCACGCACATGCGCAGAATTCATTCCTATTCAAAACATTGTGCTTTTAGACCAGAATGACACCACGTTAAAACTTTCAGTGGATAATCATAATGAGAGTCTTAGACCATTCAGACGTGCTGCGGGTACGAAGCTTCGTGGCCAAATCGGCAGCACGAGCCATCAAGTTTTGCTGGTTTTCAGTTCGAGTCTCGAAACTAAGAACTTTTTAAATATATTTTTCTTTCCTTTTTTTAACATTTTTTTTATATATTTTTATCCTTTATTCCCACACTTACTACGAACTTTTAAAAACCTTATACTAGTAAAATAAAATTTTATGTCAAAATATTTCTATATTCAAGAGAAATTTTAGGAGTTGAGTTCACGCACATGCGCAGAATTCATTCCTATTCAAACATTGTGCTTTTAGACCAGAATGACACCACGTTAAAACTTTTAGTGGATAATCATAATGAGAGTCTTAGACAATTCAGACGCGCTGCGAGTACGAAGCTTCGTGGCCAGATCGGCAGCACGAGCCGTCTAGTTTTGCTGGTCTTCAGTTCGAGTCTCGAAACTGAGAACTTTTTAAATATATTTTTCTTTTCTTTTTTTTAAATTTTTTTTAGATATTTTTATCCTTTATTCCCACTCTTACTACGAACTTTTCAAAATCTTATACTACTAAAATAAAATTTTGTGTCAAAATATTTCTACATTCAAGAGAAATTTTAGGAGTCGAGTTCACGCACATGCGCAGAATTCATTCCTATTCCAAACATTGTGCTTTTAGACCAGAATGACACCACGTTAAAACTTTTAGTGGATAATCATAATGAGAGTCTTAGACCATTCAGACGCGCTGCGAGTACGAAGCTTCGTGGCCAGACCGGCAGCACGAGCTATATAGTTTTGCTGGTCTTCAGTTCGAGTCTCGAAACTGAGAACTTTTTCAATATATTTTTCTTTTCATTTTTTTTAGATATTTTTATCCTTTATTCCCACACTTACTACGAACTTTTCCAAATCTTATACTACTAAAATAAAATTTCATGTCAAAATATTTGTATATTCATGAGAAATTTTAGGAGTCGAGTTCACGCACATGCGCAGAATTCATTCCTATTCAAAACATTGTGCTTTTAGACGAGAATGACACCACGTTAAAACTTTTAGTGGATAATCATAATGAGAGTCTTAGACCATTCAGACGCGCTGCGGGTACGAAGCTTCGGGGCCAGATCGGAAGCACGAGCCATCTAGTTTTGCTGGTCTTCAGTTCGAGTCTCGAAACTGAGAACTTTTTAAATATATTTTTCTTTTCTTTTTTTTACATTTTTTTTAGATATCTTTATCCTTTAATCCCACACTTACTACGAACTTTCCCAAATCTTATACTAGTAAAATAAAATTTTATGTCAAAATATTTCTATATTCAAGAGAAATTTTAGGAGTCGAGTTCATGCACATGCGCAGAATTCATTCCTATTCAAAACATTGTGCTTTTAGACCAGAATGACACCACGTTAAAACTTTTAGTGGATAATCATAATGAGAGTCTTAGACCATTCAGACGCGCTGCGGGTACGAAGCTTCGTGGCCAGATCGGCAGCACGAGCCATCTAGTTTTGCTGGTCTTCAGTTCGAGTCTCGAAACTTAGAACTTTTTAAATATATTTTTCTTTTCTTTTTTTTACATTTTTTTAGATATCTTTATCCTTTAATCCCACACTTACTACGAACTTTTCCAAATCTTATACTACTAAAATAAAATTTTATGTCAAAATATTTCTGTATTCAAGAGAAATTTTAGGAGTCGAGTTCATGCACATGCGCAGAATTCATTCCTATTCAAAACATTGTGCTTTTAGACCAGAATGACACCACGTTAAAACTTTTAGTGGATAATCATAATGAGAGTCTTAGACCATTCAGACCCGCTGCGGGTACGAAGCTTCGTGGCCAGATCGGCAGCACGAGCCATCTTGTTTTGCTGGTCTTCAGTTCGAGTCTCGAAACTGAGAACTTTTTAAATATATTTTTCTTTTCTTTTTTTTACATTTTTTTTAGATATTTTTATCCTTTATTCCCACACTTACTACGAACTTTTAAAAACCTTATACTACCAAAATAAAATTTTATGTCAAAATATTTCTATATTCAAGAGAAATTTTAGGATTCTAGTTCACGCACATGCGCAGACTTCATTCCTATTCAAAACATTGTGCTTTTAGACCAGAATGACACCACGTTAAAACTTTTAGTGGATAATCATAATGAGAGTCTTAGACCATTCAGACGCGCTGCGAGTGCGAAGCTTCGTGGCCAGATCGGCAGCACAAGCCACCTAGTTTTGCTGGTCTTCAGTTCGAGTCTCGAAACTAAGAACTTTTTAAATATATTTTTCTTTCCTTTTTTTAACATTTTTTTTTATATATTTTTATCCTTTATTCCCACACTTACTACGAACTTTCCCAAATCTTATACTACTAAAATAAAATTTTATGTCAAAATATTTCTATATTCAAGAGAAATTTTAGGAGTCGAGTTCACGCACATGCGCAGAATTCATTCCTATTCAAAACATTGTGCTTTTAGACCAGAATGACACCACGTTAAAACTTTTAGTGGATAATCATAATGAGAGTCTTAGACCATTCAGACGCGCTGCGGGTACGAAGCTTCGTGGCCAGATCGGCAGGACGAGCCATCTAGTTTTGCTGGTCTTCAGTTCGAGTCTCGAAACTGAGAACTTTTTAAATATATTCTTCTTTTTTTTTACATATTTTTTAGATATTTTTATCCTTTATTCCCACACTTACTACGAAATTTCCAAATCTTATACTACTAAAATAAAATTTTATGTCAAAATATTTCTATATTCAAGAGAAATTTTAGGAGTCGAGTTCACGCACATGCGCAGACTTCATTCCTATTCAAAACATTGTGCTTTTAGACCAGAATGACACCACGTTAAAACTTTTAGTGGATAATCATAATGAGAGTCTTAGACCATTCAGACGCGCTGCGAGTACGAAGCTTAGTGGCCAGACCGGCAGCACGAGCCATATAGTTTTGCTGGTCTTCAGTTCGAGTCTCGAAACTGAGAACTTTTTCAATATATTTTTCTTTTCATTTTTTTAGATATTTTTATCCTTTATTCCCACACTTACTACGAACTTTTCCAAATCTTATACTACTAAAATAAAATTTCATGTCAAAATATTTGTATATTCAAGAGAAATTTTAGGAGTCGAGTTCACGCACATGCGCAGAATTCATTCCTATTCAAAACATTGTGCTTTTAGACGAGAATGACACCACGTTAAAACTTTTAGTGGATAATCATAATGAGAGTCTTAGACCATTCAGACGCGCTGCGGGTACGAAGCTTCGGGGCCAGATCGGAAGCACGAGCCATCTAGTTTTGCTGGTCTTCAGTTCGAGTCTCGAAACTGAGAACTTTTTAAATATATTTTTCTTTTCTTTTTTTTACATTTTTTTTAGATATCTTTATCCTTTAATCCCACACTTACTACGAACTTTTAAAAACCTTATACTAGTAAAATAAAATTTTATGTCAAAATATTTCTATATTCAAGAGAAATTTTAGGAGTTGAGTTCACGCACATGCGCAGAATTCATTCCTATTCAAACATTGTGCTTTTAGACCAGAATGACACCACGTTAAAACTTTTAGTGGATAATCATAATGAGAGTCTTAGACAATTCAGACGCGCTGCGAGTAGGAAGCTTCGTGGCCAGATCGGCAGCACGAGAAATCTAGTTTTGCTGGTCTTCAGTTCGAGTCTCGAAACTGAGAACATTTTCAATATATTTTTCTTTTCTTTTTTTTACATTTTTTTTAGATATCTTTATCCTTTAATCCCACACTTACTACGAACTTTCCCAAATCTTATACTAGTAAAATAAAATTTTATGTCAAAATATTTCTATATTCAAGAGAAATTTTAGGAGTCGAGTTCATGCACATGCGCAGAATTCATTCCTATTCAAAACATTGTGCTTTTAGACCAGAATGACACCACGTTAAAACTTTTAGAGGATAATCATAATGAGAGTCTTAGACCATTCAGACGCGCTGCGGGTACGAAGCTTCGTGGCCAGATCGGCAGCACGAGCCATCTAGTTTTGCCGGTCTTCAGTTCGAGTCTCGAAACTTAGAACTTTTTAAATATATTTTTCTTTTCTTTTTTTTACATTTTTTTAGATATCTTTATCCTTTAATCCCACACTTACTACGAACTTTTCCAAATCTTATACTACTAAAATAAAATTTTATGTCAAAATATTTCTATATTCAAGAGAAATTTTAGAAGTCGAGTTCACGCACATGCGCAGAATTCATTCCTATTCAAAACATTGTGCTTTTAGACCAGAATGACACCACGTTAAAACTTTTAGTGGATAATCATAATGAGAGTCTTAGACCATTTAGACGCGCCGCGGGTACGAAGCTTCGTGGCCAGATCGGCAGCACGAGCCATCTTGTTTTGCTGGTCTTCAGTTCGAGTCTCGAAACTGAGAACTTTTTAAATATATTTTTCTTTTCTTTTTTTTACATTTTTTTTTAGATATTTTTATCCTTTATTCCCACACTTACTACGAACTTTTAAAAACCTTATACTACCAAAATAAAATTTTATGTCAAAATATTTCTATATTCAAGAGAAATTTTAGGAGTCGAGTTCACGCACATGCGCAGACTTCATTCCTATTCAAAACATTGTGCTTTTAGACCAGAATGACACCACGTTAAAACTTTTAGTGGATAATCATAATGAGAGTCTTAGACCATTCAGACGTGCTACGGGTACGAAGCTTCGTGGCCAAATCGGCAGCACGAGCCATCTAGTTTTGCTGGTCTTCAGTTCGAGTCTCGAAACTAAGAACTTTTTAAATATATTTTTCTTTCCTTTTTTTTAACATTTTTTTTTATATATTTTTATCCTTTATTCCCACACTTACTAAGAACTTTCCCAAATCTTATACTAGTAAAATAAAATTTTATGTCAAAATATTTCTATATTCAAGAGAAATTTTAGGAGTCGAGTTCATGCACATGCGCAGAATTCATTCCTATTCAAAACATTGTGCTTTTAGACCAGAATGACACCACGTTAAAACTTTTAGTGGATAATCATAATGAGAGTCTTAGACCATTCAGACGCGCTGCGGGTACGAAGCTTCGTGGCCAGATCGGCAGCACGAGCCATCTAGTTTTGCTGGTCTTCAGTTCGAGTCTCGAAACTTAGAACTTTTTAAATATATTTTTCTTTTCTTTTTTTTACATTTTTTTAGATATTTTTATCCTTTAATCCCACACTTACTACGAACTTTTCCAAATCTTATACTACTAAAATAAAATTTTATGTCAAAATATTTCTATATTCAAGAGAAATTTTAGGAGTCGAGTTCACGCACATGCGCAGAATTCATTCCTATTCAAAACATTGTGCTTTTAGACCAGAATGACACCACGTTAAAACTTTTAGTGGATAATCATAATGAGAGTCTTAGACCATTCAGACGCGCTGTGGGTACGAAGCTTCGTGGCCAGATCGGCAGGACGAGCCATCTAGTTTTGCTGGTCTTCAGTTCGAGTCTCGAAACTGAGAACTTTTTAAATATATTTTTCTTTTTTTTTATACATATTTTTTAGATATTTTTATCCTTTATTCCCACACTTACTACGAAATTTCCAAATCTTATACTACTAAAATAAAATTTTATGTCAAAATATTTCTATATTCAAGAGAAAATTTAAGAGTCGAGTTCACGCACATGCGCAGAATTCATTCCTATTCAAAACATTGTGCTTTTAGACCAGAATGACACCACGTTAAAACTTTCAGTGGATAATCATAATGAGAGTCTTAGACCATTCAGACGTGCTGCGGGTACGAAGCTTCGTGGCCAAATCGGCAGCACGAGCCATCAAGTTTTGCTGGTTTTCAGTTCGAGTCTCGAAACTAAGAACTTTTTAAATATATTTTTCTTTCCTTTTTTTAACATTTTTTTTATATATTTTTATCCTTTATTCCCACACTTACTACGAACTTTTAAAAACCTTAAACTAGTAAAATAAAATTTTATGTCAAAATATTTCTATATTCAAGAGAAATTTTAGGAGTTGAGTTCACGCACATGCGCAGAATTCATTCCTATTCAAACATTGTGCTTTTAGACCAGAATGACACCACGTTAAAACTTTTAGTGGATAATCATAATGAGAGTCTTAGACAATTCAGACGCGCTGCGAGTACGAAGCTTCGTGGCCAGATCGGCAGCACAATCCGTCTAGTTTTGCTGGTCTTCAGTTCGAGTCTCGAAACTGAGAACTTTTTAAATATATTTTTCTTTTCTTTTTTTTAAATTTTTTTTAGATATTTTTATCCTTTATTCCCACTCTTACTACGAACTTTTCAAAATCTTATACTACTAAAATAAAATTTTGTGTCAAAATATTTCTACATTCAAGAGAAATTTTAGGAGTCGAGTTCACGCACATGCGCAGAATTCATTCCTATTCCAAACATTGTGCTTTTAGACCAGAATGACACCACGTTAAAACTTTTAGTGGATAATCATAATGAGAGTCTTAGACCATTCAGACGCGCTGCGAGTACGAAGATTCGTGGCCAGACCGGCAGCACGAGCCATATAGTTTTGCTGGTCTTCAGTTCGAGTCTCGAAACTGAGAACTTTTTCAATATATTTTTCTTTTCATTTTTTTTAGATATTTTTATCCTTTATTCCCACACTTACTACGAACTTTTCCAAATCTTATACTACTAAAATAAAATTTCATGTCAAAATATTTGTATATTCAAGAGAAATTTTAGGAGTCGAGTTCACGCACATGCGCAGAATTCATTCCTATTCAAAACATTGTGCTTTTAGACGAGAATGACACCACGTTAAAACTTTTAGTGGATAATCATAATGAGAGTCTTAGACCATTCAGACGCGCTGCGGGTACGAAGCTTCGGGGCCAGATCGGAAGCACGAGCCATCTAGTTTTGCTGGTCTTCAGTTCGAGTCTCGAAACTGAGAACTTTTTAAATATATTTTTCTTTTCTTTTTTTTACATTTTTTTTAGATATCTTTATCCTTTAATCCCACACTTACTACGAACTTTCCCAAACCTTATACTAGTAAAATAAAATTTTATGTCAAAATATTTCTATATTCAAGAGAAATTTTAGGAGTTGAGTTCACGCACATGCGCAGAATTCATTCCTATTCAAACATTGTGCTTTTAGACCAGAATGACACCACGTTAAAACTTTTAGTGGATAATCATAATGAGAGTCTTAGACAATTCAGACGCGCTGCGAGTACGAAGCTTCGTGGCCAGATCGGCAGCACGAGCCGTCTAGTTTTGCTGGTCTTCAGTTCGAGTCTCGAAACTGAGAACTTTTTAAATATATTTTTCTTTTCTTTTTTTTAAATTTTTTTTAGATATTTTTATCCTTTATTCCCACTCTTACTACGAACTTTTCAAAATCTTATACTACTAAAATAAAATTTTGTGTCAAAATATTTCTACATTCAAGAGAAATTTTAGGAGTCGAGTTCACGCACATGCGCAGAATTCATTCCTATTCCAAACATTGTGCTTTTAGACCAGAATGACACCACGTTAAAACTTTTAGTGGATAATCATAATGAGAGTCTTAGACCATTCAGACGCGCTGCGAGTACGAAGCTTCGTGGCCAGACCGGCAGCACGAGCCATATAGTTTTGCTGGTCTTCAGTTCGAGTCTCGAAACTGAGAACTTTTTCAATATATTTTTCTTTTCATTTTTTTTAGATATTTTTATCCTTTATTCCCACACTTACTACGAACTTTTCCAAATCTTATACTACTAAAATAAAATTTCATGTCAAAATATTTGTATATTCAAGAGAAATTTTAGGAGTCGAGTTCACGCACATGCGCAGAATTCATTCCTATTCAAAACATTGTGCTTTTAGACGAGAATGACACCACGTTAAAACTTTTAGTGGATAATCATAATGAGAGTCTTAGACCATTCAGACGCGCTGCGGGTACGAAGCTTCGGGGCCAGATCGGAAGCACGAGCCATCTAGTTTTGCTGGTCTTCAGTTCGAGTCTCGAAACTGAGAACTTTTTAAATATATTTTTCTTTTCTTTTTTTTACATTTTTTTTAGATATCTTTATCCTTTAATCCCACACTTACTACGAACTTTCCCAAACTTTATACTAGTAAAATAAAATTTTATGTCAAAATATTTCTATATTCAAGAGAAATTTTAGGAGTTGAGTTCACGCACATGCGCAGAATTCATTCCTATTCAAACATTGTGCTTTTAGACCAGAATGACACCACGTTAAAACTTTTAGTGGATAATCATAATGAGAGTCTTAGACAATTCAGACGCGCTGCGAGTACGAAGCTTCGTGGCCAGATCGGCAGCACGAGCCGTCTAGTTTTGCTGGTCTTCAGTTCGAGTCTCGAAACTGAGAACTTTTTAAATATATTTTTCTTTTCTTTTTTTTAAATTTTTTTTAGATATTTTTATCCTTTATTCCCACTCTTACTACGAACTTTTCAAAATCTTATACTACTAAAATAAAATTTTGTGTCAAAATATTTCTACATTCAAGAGAAATTTTAGGAGTCGAGTTCACGCACATGCGCAGAATTCATTCCTATTCAAACATTGTGCTTTTAGACCAGAATGACACCACGTTAAAACTTTTAGTGGATAATCATAATGAGAGTCTTAGACCATTCAGACGCGCTGCGAGTACGAAGCTTCGTGGCCAGACCGGCAGCACGAGCCATATAGTTTTGCTGGTCTTCAGTTCGAGTCTCGAAACTGAGAACTTTTTCAATATATTTTTCTTTTCATTTTTTTTAGATATTTTTATCCTTTATTCCCACACTTACTACGAACTTTTCCAAATCTTATACTACTAAAATAAAATTTCATGTCAAAATATTTGTATATTCAAGAGAAATTTTAGGAGTCGAGTTCACGCACATGCGCAGAATTCATTCCTATTCAAAACATTGTGCTTTTAGACGAGAATGACACCACGTTAAAACTTTTAGTGGATAATCATAATGAGAGTCTTAGACCATTCAGACGCGCTGCGGGTACGAAGCTTCGGGGCCAGATCGGAAGCACGAGCCATCTAGTTTTGCTGGTCTTCAGTTCGAGTCTCGAAACTGAGAACTTTTTAAATATATTTTTCTTTTCTTTTTTTTACATTTTTTTTAGATATCTTTATCCTTTAATCCCACACTTACTACGAACTTTCCCAAATCTTATACTAGTAAAATAAAATTTTATGTCAAAATATTTCTATATTCAAGAGAAATTTTAGGAGTCGAGTTCATGCACATGCGCAGAATTCATTCCTATTCAAAACATTGTGCTTTTAGACCAGAATGACACCACGTTAAAACTTTTAGTGGATAATCATAATGAGAGTCTTAGACCATTCAGACGCGCTGCGGGTACGAAGCTTCGTGGCCAGATCGGCAGCACGAGCCATCTAGTTTTGCTGGTCTTCAGTTCGAGTCTCGAAACTTAGAACTTTTTAAATATATTTTTCTTTTCTTTTTTTTACATTTTTTTAGATATTTTTATCCTTTAATCCCACACTTACTACGAACTTTTCCAAATCTTATACTACTAAAATAAAATTTTATGTCAAAATATTTCTATATTCAAGAGAAATTTTAGGAGTCGAGTTCACGCACATGCGCAGAATTCATTCCTATTCAAAACATTGTGCTTTTAGACCAGAATGACACCACGTTAAAACTTTTAGTGGATAATCATAATGAGAGTCTTAGACCATTCAGACGCGCTGCGGGTACGAAGCTTCGTGGGCAGATCGGCAGGACGAGCCATCTAGTTTTGCTGGTCTTCAGTTCGAGTCTCGAAACTGAGAACTTTTTAAATATATTTTTCTTTTTTTTTACATATTTTTTAGATATTTTTATCCTTTATTCCCACACTTACTACGAAATTTGCAAATCTTATACTACTAAAATAAAATTTTATGTCAAAATATTTCTATATTCAAGAGAAATTTTAAGAGTCGAGTTCACGCACATGCGCAGAATTCATTCCTATTCAAAACATTGTGCTTTTAGACCAGAATGACACCACGTTAAAACTTTCAGTGGATAATCATAATGAGAGTCTTAGACCATTCAGACGTGCTGCGGGTACGAAGCTTCGTGGCCAAATCGGCAGCACGAGCCATCAAGTTTTGCTGGTTTTCAGTTCGAGTCTCGAAACTAAGAACTTTTTAAATATATTTTTCTTTCCTTTTTTTAACATTTTTTTTATATATTTTTATCCTTTATTCCCACACTTACTACGAACTTTTAAAAACCTTATACTAGTAAAATAAAATTTTATGTCAAAATATTTCTATATTCAAGAGAAATTTTAGGAGTTGAGTTCACGCACATGCGCAGAATTCATTCCTATTCAAACATTGTGCTTTTAGACCAGAATGACACCACGTTAAAACTTTTAGTGGATAATCATAATGAGAGTCTTAGACAATTCAGACGCGCTGCGAGTACGAAGCTTCGTGGCCAGATCGGCAGCACGAGCCGTCTAGTTTTGCTGGTCTTCAGTTCGAGTCTCGAAACTGAGAACTTTTTAAATATATTTTTCTTTTCTTTTTTTTAAATTTTTTTTAGATATTTTTATCCTTTATTCCCACTCTTACTACGAACTTTTCAAAATCTTATACTACTAAAATAAAATTTTGTGTCAAAATATTTCTACATTCAAGAGAAATTTTAGGAGTCGAGTTCACGCACATGCGCAGAATTCATTCCTATTCCAAACATTGTGCTTTTAGACCAGAATGACACCACGTTAAAACTTTTAGTGGATAATCATAATGAGAGTCTTAGACCATTCAGACGCGCTGCGAGTACGAAGCTTCGTGGCCAGACCGGCAGCACGAGCCATATAGTTTTGCTGGTCTTCAGTTCGAGTCTCGAAACTGAGAACTTTTTCAATATATTTTTCTTTTCATTTTTTTTAGATATTTTTATCCTTTATTCCCACACTTACTACGAACTTTTCCAAATCTTATATTACTAAAATAAAATTTCATGTCAAAATATTTGTATATTCAAGAGAAATTTTAGGAGTCGAGTTCACGCACATGCGCAGAATTCATTCCTATTCAAAACATTGTGCTTTTAGACGAGAATGACACCACGTTAAAACTTTTAGTGGATAATCATAATGAGAGTCTTAGACCATTCAGACGCGCTGCGGGTACGAAGCTTCGGGGCCAGATCGGAAGCACGAGCCATCTAGTTTTGCTGGTCTTCAGTTCGAGTCTCGAAACTGAGAACTTTTTAAATATATTTTTCTTTTCTTTTTTTTACATTTTTTTTAGATATCTTTATCCTTTAATCCCACACTTACTACGAACTTTCCCAAATCTTATACTAGTAAAATAAAATTTTATGTCAAAATATTTCTATATTCAAGAGAAATTTTAGGAGTCGAGTTCATGCACATGCGCAGAATTCATTCCTATTCAAAACATTGTGCTTTTAGACCAGAATGACACCACGTTAAAACTTTTAGTGGATAATCATAATGAGAGTCTTAGACCATTCAGACGCGCTGCGGGTACGAAGCTTCGTGGCCAGATCGGCAGCACGAGCCATCTAGTTTTGCTGGTCTTCAGTTCGAGTCTCGAAACTTAGAACTTTTTAAATATATTTTTCTTTTCTTTTTTTTACATTTTTTTAGATATCTTTATCCTTTAATCCCACACTTACTACGAACTTTTCCAAATCTTATACTACTAAAATAAAATTTTATGTCAAAAAATTTCTGTATTCAAGAGAAATTTTAGAAGTCGAGTTCACGCACATGCGCAGAATTCATTCCTATTCAAAACATTGTGCTTTTAGACCAGAATGACACCACGTTAAAACTTTTAGTGGATAATCATAATGAGAGTCTTAGACCATTCAGACGCGCTGCGGGTACGAAGCTTCGTGGCCAGATCGGCAGCACGAGCCATCTTGTTTTGCTGGTCTTCAGTTCGAGTCTCGAAACTGAGAACTTTTTAAATATATTTTTCTTTTCTTTTTTTTACATTTTTTTAGATATTTTTATCCTTTATTCCCACACTTACTACGAACTTTTCCAAATCTTATACTATTAAAATAAAATTTTATGTCAAAATATTTCTATATTCAAGAGAAATTTTAGGAGTTGAGTTCACGCACATGCGCAGAATTCATTCCTATTCAAAACATTGTGCTTTTAGACCAGAATGACACCACGTTAAAACTTTTAGTGGATAATCATAATGAGAGTCTTAGACCATTCAGACGCGCTGCGGGTAAGATGCTTCGTGGCCAGACCGGCAGCACGAGCCATATAGTTTTGCTGGTCTTCAGTTCGAGTCTCGAAACTGAGAACTTTTTCAATATATTTTTCTTTCCTTTTTTTAACATTTTTTTTAGATATTTTTATCCTTTATTCCCACACTTGCTACGAACTTTTAAAAACCTTATACTAGTAAAATAAAATTTTATGTCAAAATATTTCTATATTCAAGGGAAATTTTAGGAGTTGAGTTCACGCACATGCGCAGAATTCATTCCTATTCAAACATTGTGCTTTTAGACCAGAATGACACCACGTTAAAACTTTTAGTGGATAATCATAATGAGAGTCTTAGATAATTCAGACCAACTGCGAGTACGAAGCTTCGTGGCCAGATCTGCAGCACGAGCCATCTAGTTTTGCTGGTCTTCAGTTCGAGTCTCGAAACTGAGAACTTTTTCAATATATTTTTATTTTCATTTTTTTTAGATATTTTTATCCTTTATTCCCACACTTACTACGAACTTTTCCAAATATTATACTAGTAAAATAAAATTTTATGTCAAAATATTTCTATATTCAAGAGAAATTTTAGGAGTCGAGTTCATGCACATGCGCAGAATTCATTCCTATTCAAAACATTGTGCTTTTAGACCAGAATGACACCACGTTAAAACTTTTAGTGGATAATCATAATGAGAGTCTTAGACCATTCAGACGCGCTGCGGGTACGAAGCTTCGTGGCCAGATCGGCAGCACGAGCCATCTAGTTTTGCTGGTCTTCAGTTCGAATCTCGAAACTGAGAACTTTTTAAATATATGTTTCTTTTTTTTTTTTACATATTTTTAGATATTTTTATCCTTTATTCCCACACTTACTACGAACTTTTAAAAACCTTATACTAGTAAAATAAAATTTTATGTCAAAATATTTCTATATTCAAGAGAAATTTTAGGAGTTGAGTTCACGCACATGCGCAGAATTCATTCCTATTCAAACATTGTGCTTTTAGACCAGAATGACACCACGTTAAAACTTTTAGTGGATAATCATAATGAGAGTCTTAGACAATTCAGACGCGCTGCGAGTACGAAGCTTCGTGGCCAGATCGGCAGCACGAGCCATCTAGTTTTGCTGGTCTTCAGTTCGAGTCTCGAAACTGAGAACTTTTTAAATATACTTTTCTTTTCTTTTTTTAAAATTTTTTTTAGATATTTTTATCCTTTATTCCCACACTTACTACGAACTTTTCAAAATCTTATACTACTAAAATAAAATTTTGTGTCAAAATATTTCTACATTCAAGAGAAATTTTAGGAGTCGAGTTCACGCACATGCGCAGAATTCATTCCTATTCCAAACATTGTGCTTTTAGACCAGAATGACACCACATTAAAACTTTTAGTGGATAATCGTAATGAGAGTCTTAGACCATTCAGACGCGTTGCGGGTACGAAGCTTCGTGACCAGATCGGCAGCACGAGCCATCTAGTTTTGCTGGTCTCCAGTTCCAGTCTCGAAACTGAGAACTTTTTCAATATATTTTTCTTTTCATTTTTTTTATATATTTTTATCCTTTATTCCCACACTTACTACGAACTTTTCCAAATCTTATACTACTAAAATAAATTTTTATGTCAAAATATTTCTATATTCAAGAGAAATGTTAGGAGTCGAGTTCACGCACATGCGCAGAATTCATTCCTATTCAAAACATTGTGCTTTTAGACCAGAAAAACACCACGTTAAAACTTTTAGTGGATAATAATAATGAGAGTCTTAGACCATTCAGACGGGCTGCGGGTACGAAGCTTCGTGGCCAGATCGGCAGCACGAGCCATCTAGTTTTGCTGGTCTTCAGTTCGAGTCTCGAAACTTAGAACTTTTTAAATATATTTTTCTTTTCTTTTTTTTACATTTTTTTTATATATTTTTATCCTTTATTCCCACACTTACTACGAACTTTTAAAAACCTTATACTAGTAAAATAAAATTTTATGTCAAAATGATTCTATATTCAAGAGAAATTTTAGGAGTTGAGTTCACGCACATGCGCAGAATTCATTCCTATTCAAACATTGTGCTTTTAGACCAGAATGACACCACGTTAAAACTTTTAGTGGATAATCATAATGAGAGTCTTAGACAATTCAGACGCGCTGCGAGTACGAAGCTTCGTGGCCATATCGGCAGCACGAGCCATCTAGTTTTGCTGGTCTTCAGTTCGAGTCTCGAAACTGAGAACTTTTTAAATATATTTTTCTTTTCTTTTTTTTACATTTTTTTTTAGATATTTTTATCCTTTATTCCCACACTTACTACGAACTTTTCAAAATCTTATACTACTAAAATAAAATTTTGTGTCAAAATATTTCTACATTCAAGAGAAATTTTAGGAGTCGAGTTCACGCACATGCGCAGAATTCATTCCAATTCAAAACATTGTGCTTTTAGACCAGAATGACACCACGTTAAAACTTTTAGTGGATAATCGTAATGAGAGTCTTAGACCATTCAGACGCGTTGCGGGTACGAAGCTTCGTGGCCAGATCGGCAGCACGAGCCATCTAGTTTTGCTGGTCTCCAGTTCCAGTCTCGAAACTGAGAACTTTTTCAATATATTTTTCTTTTCATTTTTTTTATATATTTTTATCCTTTATTCCCACACTTACTACGAACTTTTCCAAATCTTATACTACTAAAATAAAATTTTATGTCAAAATATTTCTATATTCAAGAGAAATGTTAGGAGTCGAGTTCACGCACATGCGCAGAATTCATTCCTATTCAAAACATTGTGCTTTTAGACCAGAAAAACACCACGTTAAAACTTTTATTGGATAATCATAATGAGAGTCTTAGACCATTCAGACGGGCTGCGGGTACGAAGCTTCGTGGCCAGATCGGCAGCACGAGCCATCTAGTTTTGCTGGTCTTCAGTTCGAGTCTCGAAACTGAGAACTTTTTAAATATATTTTTCTTTTCTTTTTTTTAACATTTTTTTTATATATTTTTATCCTTTATTCCCACACTTACTACGAACTTTTAAAAACCTTATACTAGTAAAATAAAATTTTATGTCAAAATGATTCTATATTCAAGAGAAATTTTAGGAGTTGAGTTCACGCACATGCGCAGAATTCATTCCTATTCAAACATTGTGCTTTTAGACCAGAATGACACCACGTTAAAACTTTTAGTGGATAATCATAATGAGAGTCTTAGACAATTCAGACGCGCTGCGAGTACGAAGCTTCGTGGCCATATCGGCAGCACGAGCCATCTAGTTTTGCTGGTCTTCAGTTCGAGTCTCGAAACTGAGAACTTTTTAAATATATTTTTCTTTTCTTTTTTTTACATTTTTTTAGATATTTTTATCCTTTATTCCCACACTTACTACGAACTTTTCAAAATCTTATACTACTAAAATAAAATTTTGTGTCAAAATATTTCTACATTCAAGAGAAATTTTAGGAGTCGAGTTCACGCACATGCGCAGAATTCATTCCAATTCAAAACATTGTGCTTTTAGACCAGAATGACACCACGTTAAAACTTTTAGTGGATAATCGTAATGAGAGTCTTAGACCATTCAGACGCGTTGCGGGTACGAAGCTTCGTGGCCAGATCGGCAGCACGAGCCATCTAGTTTTGCTGGTCTCCAGTTCCAGTCTCGAAACTGAGAACTTTTTCAATATATTTTTCTTTTCATTTTTTTATATATATTTTTATCCTTTATTCCCACACTTACTACGAACTTTTCCAAATCTTATACTACTAAAATAAAATTTTATGTCAAAATATTTCTATATTCAAGAGAAATGTTAGGAGTCGAGTTCACGCACATGCGCAGAATTCATTCCTATTCAAAACATTGTGCTTTTAGACCAGAAAAACACCACGTTAAAACTTTTAGTGGATAATAATAATGAGAGTCTTAGACCATTCAGACGGGCTGCGGGTACGAAGCTTCGTGGCCAGATCGGCAGCACGAGCCATCTAGTTTTGCTGGTCTTCAGTTCGAGTCTCGAAACTGAGAACTTTTTAAATATATTTTTCTTTTCTTTTTTTTACATTTTTTTTATATATTTTTATCCTTTATTCCCACACTTACTACGAACTTTTAAAAACCTTATACAAGTAAAATAAAATTTTATGTCAAAATGATTCTATATTCAAGAGAAATTTTAGGAGTTGAGTTCACGCACATGCGCAGAATTCATTCCTATTCAAACATTGTGCTTTTAGACCAGAATGACACCACGTTAAAACTTTTAGTGGATAATCATAATGAGAGTCTTAGACAATTCAGACGCGCTGCGAGTACGAAGCTTCGTGGCCATATCGGCAGCACGAGCCATCTAGTTTTGCTGGTCTTCAGTTCGAGGCTCGAAACTGAGAACTTTTTAAATATATTTTTCTTTTCTTTTTTTTACATTTTTTTTTAGATATTTTTATCCTTTATTCCCACACTTACTACGAACTTTTCAAAATCTTATACTACTAAAATAAAATTTTGTGTCAAAATATTTCTACATTCAAGAGAAATTTTAGGAGTCGAGTTCACGCACATGCGCAGAATTCATTCCAATTCAAAACATTGTGCTTTTAGACCAGAATGACACCACGTTAAAACTTTTAGTGGATAATCATAATGAGAGTCTTAGACAATTCAGACGCGCTGCGAGTACGAAGCTTCGTGGCCATATCGGCAGCACGAGCCATCTAGTTTTGCTGGTCTTCAGTTCGAGTCTCGAAACTGAGAACTTTTTAAATATATTTTTCTTTTCTTTTTTTTACATTTTTTTAGATATTTTTATCCTTTATTCCCACACTTACTACGAACTTTTCAAAATCTTATACTACTAAAATAAAATTTTGTGTCAAAATATTTCTACATTCAAGAGAAATTTTAGGAGTCGAGTTCACGCACATGCGCAGAATTCATTCCAATTCAAAACATTGTGCTTTTAGACCAGAATGACACCACGTTAAAACTTTTAGTGGATAATCGTAATGAGAGTCTTAGACCATTCAGACGCGTTGCGGGTACGAAGCTTCGTGGCCAGATCGGCAGCACGAGCCATCTAGTTTTGCTGGTCTCCAGTTCCAGTCTCGAAACTGAGAACTTTTTCAATATATTTTTCTTTTCATTTTTTTTATATATTTTTATCCTTTATTCCCACACTTACTACGAACTTTTCCAAATCTTATACTACTAAAATAAAATTTTATGTCAAAATATTTCTATATTCAAGAGAAATGTTAGGAGTCGAGTTCACGCACATGCGCAGAATTCATTCCTATTCAAAACATTGTGCTTTTAGACCAGAAAAACACCACGTTAAAACTTTTAGTGGATAATAATAATGAGAGTCTTAGACCATTCAGACGGGCTGCGGGTACGAAGCTTCGTGGCCAGATCGGCAGCACGAGCCATCTAGTTTTGCTGGTCTTCAGTTCGAGTCTCGAAACTGAGAACTTTTTAAATATATTTTTCTTTTCTTTTTTTTACATTTTTTTTATATATTTTTATCCTTTATTCCCACACTTACTACGAACTTTTAAAAACCTTATACTAGTAAAATAAAATTTTATGTCAAAATGATTCTATATTCAAGAGAAATTTTAGGAGTTGAGTTCACGCACATGCGCAGAATTCATTCCTATTCAAACATTGTGCTTTTAGACCAGAATGACACCACGTTAAAACTTTTAGTGGATAATCATAATGAGAGTCTTAGACAATTCAGACGCGCTGCGAGTACGAAGCTTCGTGGCCATATCGGCAGCACGAGCCATCTAGTTTTGCTGGTCTTCAGTTCGAGGCTCGAAACTGAGAACTTTTTAAATATATTTTTCTTTTCTTTTTTTTACATTTTTTTTTAGATATTTTTATCCTTTATTCCCACACTTACTACGAACTTTTCAAAATCTTATACTACTAAAATAAAATTTTGTGTCAAAATATTTCTACATTCAAGAGAAATTTTAGGAGTCGAGTTCACGCACATGCGCAGAATTCATTCCAATTCAAAACATTGTGCTTTTAGACCAGAATGACACCACGTTAAAACTTTTAGTGGATAATCGTAATGAGAGTCTTAGACCATTCAGACGCGTTGCGGGTACGAAGCTTCGTGGCCAGATCGGCAGCACGAGCCATCTAGTTTTGCTGGTCTCCAGTTCCAGTCTCGAAACTGAGAACTTTTTCAATATATTTTTCTTTTCATTTTTTTTATATATTTTTATCCTTTATTCCCACACTTACTACGAACTTTTCCAAATCTTATACTACTAAAATAAAATTTTATGTCAAAATATTTCTATATTCAAGAGAAATGTTAGGAGTCGAGTTCACGCACATGCGCAGAATTCATTCCTATTCAAAACATTGTGCTTTTAGACCAGAAAAACACCACGTTAAAACTTTTAGTGGATAATCATAATGAGAGTCTTAGACCATTCAGACGGGCTGCGGGTACGAAGCTTCGTGGCCAGATCGGCAGCACGAGCCATCTAGTTTTGCTGGTCTTCAGTTCGCGTCTCGAAACTGAGAACTTTTTAAATATATTTTTCTTTTCTTTTTTTTTACATTTTTTTTATATATTTTTATCCTTTATTCCCACACTTACTACGAACTTTTAAAAACCTTATACTAGTAAAATAAAATTTTATGTCAAAATGATTCTATATTCAAGAGAAATTTTAGGAGTTGAGTTCACGCACATGCGCAGAATTCATTCCTATTCAAACATTGTGCTTTTAGACCAGAATGACACCACGTTAAAACTTTTAGTGGATAATCATAATGAGAGTCTTAGACAATTCAGACGCGCTGCGAGTACGAAGCTTCGTGGCCATATCGGCAGCACGAGCCTTTTAGTTTTGCTGGTCTTCAGTTCGAGTCTCGAAACTGAGAACTTTTTAAATATATTTTTCTTTTCTTTTTTTTACATTTTTTTTAGATATTTTTATCCTTTATTCCCACACTTACTACGAACTTTTCAAAATCTTATACTACTAAAATAAAATTTTGTGTCAAAATATTTCTACATTCAAGAGAAATTTTAGGAGTCGAGTTCACGCACATGCGCAGAATTCATTCCAATTCAAAACATTGTGCTTTTAGACCAGAATGACACCACGTTAAAACTTTTAGTGGATAATCGTAATGAGAGTCTTAGACCATTCAGACGCGTTGCGGGTACGAAGCTTCGTGGCCAGATCGGCAGCACGAGCCATCTAGTTTTGCTGGTCTCCAGTTCCAGTCTCGAAACTGAGAACTTTTTCAATATATTTTTCTTTTCATTTTTTTTATATATTTTTATCCTTTATTCCCACACTTACTACGAACTTTTCCAAATCTTATACTACTAAAATAAAATTTTATGTCAAAATATTTTTATATTCAAGACAAATTTTAGGAGTCGAGTTCACGCACATGCGCAGAATTCATTCCTATTCAAAACTTTGTGCTTTTAGACCAGAATGACACCACGTTAAAACTTTTAGTGGATAATCATAATGAGAGTCTTAGACCATTCAGACGCTCTGCGGGTACGAAGCTTCGTGGCCAGATCGGCAGCACGAGACATCTAGTTTTGCTGGTCTTCAGTTCGAGTCTCGAAACTGAGAACTTTTTAAATATATTTTTTTTTTACAATTTTTTTATATATTATTATCTTTTAATCCCACACTTACTACGAACTTTTCCAAATCTTATACTACTAAAATAAAATTTTATGTCAAAATATTTCTATATTCAAGAGAAATTTTAGGAGTCGAGTTCACGCACATGCGCAGAATTCATTCCTATTCAAAACATTGTGCTTTTAGACCAGAATGACACCACGTTAAAACTTTTAGTGGATAATCATAATGAGAGTCTTAGATAATTCAGACGCGCTGCGAGTACGAAGCTTCGTGGCCAGATCGGCAGCACGAGCCATCTAGTTTTGCTGGTCTTCAGTTCGAGTCTCGAAACTGATAACTTTTTAAATATATTTTTCTTTTCTTTTTTTTACATTTTTTTTAGATATTTTTATCCTTTATTCCCACACTTACTACGAACTTTTCAAAATCTTATACTACTAAAATAAAATTTTGTGTCAAAATATTTCTTCATTCAAGAGAAATTTTAGGAGTCGAGTTCACGCACATGCGCAGAATTCATTCCTATTCAAAACATTGTGCTTTTAGACCAGAATGACACCACGTTAAAACTTTAGTGGATAATCATAATGAGAGTCTTAGACCATTCAGACGCGCTGCGGGTACGAAGCTTCGTGGCCAGATCGGCAGCACTAGCCATCTAGTTTTGCTGGTCTTCAGTTCGAGTCTCGAAAATGAGAACTTTTTAAATATATTTTTCTTTTCTTTTTTTTACATTTTTTTTAATATTTTTTATCCTTTATTCCCACACTTACTACGAACTTTTCCAAATCTTATACTAGTAAAATAAAATTTTATGTCAAAATATTTCTATATTCAAGAGAAATTTTAGGAGTCGAGTTCATGCACGTGCGCATAATTCAGTCCTATTCAAAACATTGGCTTTTAGACCAGAATGACACCACGTTAAAAATTTTAGTGGATAAACATAATGAGAGTCTAAGACCATTCAGACGCGCTGCGGGTGCGAAGCTTCGTGGCCAAATCGGCAGCACGAGCCATCTAGTTTTGCTGGTCTTCAGTTCGAGTCTCGAAACTGAGAACTTTTTAAATATATTTTTCTTTTCTTTTTTTTACATTTTTTTTAGATATTTTTATCCTTTATTCCCACACTTACTACGAACTTTTCAAAATCTTATACTACTAAAATAAAATTTTGTGTCAAAATATTTCTATATTCAAGAGAAATTTTAGAAGTCGAGTTCGCGCACATGCGCAGAATTCATTCCTATTCAAAACATTGTGCTTTTAGACCAGAATGACACCACGTTAAAACTTTTAGTGGATAATCATAATGAGAGTCTTAGACCATTCAGACGCGCTGCGGGTACGAAGCTTCGTGGCCAGATCGGCAGCACGAGCCATCTAGTTTTGCTGGTCTTCAGTTCGAGTCTCGAAACTGAGAACTTTTTGAATATATTTTTCTTTTCTTTTTTTTTACAATTTTTTTATATATTTTTATCCTTTAATCCCACACTTACTACGAACTTTTCGAAATCTTATACTACTAAAATAAAATTTTATGTCAAAATATTTCTATATTCAAGAGAAATTTTAAGAGTCGAGTTCACGCACATGCGCAGAATTCATTCCCATTCAAAACATTGTGCTTTTAGACCAGAATGACACCACGTTAAAACTTTTAGTGGATAATCATAATGAGAGTCTTAGACCATTCAGACGCGCTGCGGGTACGAAGCTTCGTTACCAGATCGGCAGCACGAGCCATCTAGTTTTGCTGGTCTTCAGTTCGAGTCTCGAAACTGAGAACTTTTTAAATATATTTTTCTTTTCTTTTTTTTACATTTTTCTTAGATATTTTTATCCTTTATTCCCACACTTACTACGAACTTTTCCAAATTTTATACTACTAAAATAAAATTTTATGTCAAAATATTTCTATATTCAAGATAAATATTAGAAGTCGAGTTCACGCACATGCGCAGAATTCATTCCTATTCAAAACATTGTGCTTTTAGACCAGAATGACACCACGTTAAAACTTTTAGTGGATAATCATAATGAGAGTCTTAGACCATTCAGACGCGCTGCGGGTACGAAGCTTCGTGGCCAGATCGGCAGCACGAGCCATCTAGTTTTGCTGGTCTTCAGTTCGAGTCTCGAAACTGAGAACTTTTTGAATATATTTTTCTTTTCTTTTTTTTTACAATTTTTTTATATATTTTTATCCTTTAATCCCACACTTACTACGAACTTTTCGAAATCTTATACTACTAAAATAAAATTTTATGTCAAAATATTTCTATATTCAAGAGAAATTTTAAGAGTCGAGTTCACGCACATGCGCAGAATTCATTCCCATTCAAAACATTGTGCTTTTAGACCAGAATGACACCACGTTAAAACTTTTAGTGGATAATCATAATGAGAGTCTTAGACCATTCAGACGCGCTGCGGGTACGAAGCTTCGTGGCCAGATCGGCAGCACTAGCCATCTAGTTTTGCTGGTCTTCAGTTCGAGTCTCGAAACTGAGAACTTTTTAAATATATTTTTCTTTTCTTTTTTTTACATTTTTTTTAGATATTTTTATCCTTTATTCCCACACTTACTACGAACTTTTCAAAATCTTATACTACTAAAATAAAATTTTGTGTCAAAATATTTCTATATTCAAGAGAAATTTTAGAAGTCGAGTTCGCGCACATGCGCAGAATTCATTCCTATTCAAAACATTGTGCTTTTAGACCAGAATGACACCACGTTAAAACTTTTAGTGGATAATCATAATGAGAGTCTTAGACCATTCAGACGCGCTGCGGGTACGAAGCTTCGTGGCCAGATCGGCAGCACGAGCCATCTAGTTTTGCTGGTCTTCAGTTCGAGTCTCGAAACTGAGAACTTTTTGAATATATTTTTCTTTTCTTTTTTTTTACAATTTTTTTATATATTTTTATCCTTTAATCCCACACTTACTACGAACTTTTCGAAATCTTATACTACTAAAATAAAATTTTATGTCAAAATATTTCTATATTCAAGAGAAATTTTAAGAGTCGAGTTCACGCACATGCGCAGAATTCATTCCCATTCAAAACATTGTGCTTTTAGACCAGAATGACACCACGTTAAAACTTTTAGTGGATAATCATAATGAGAGTCTTAGACCATTCAGACGCGCTGCGGGTACGAAGCTTCGTGGCCAGATCGGCAGCACGAGCCATCTAGTTTTGCTGGTCTTCAGTTCGAGTCTCGAAACTGAGAACTTTTTAAATATATTTTTCTTTTCTTTTTTTTACATTTTTCTTAGATATTTTTATCCTTTATTCCCACACTTACTACGAACTTTTCCAAATTTTATACTACTAAAATAAAATTTTATGTCAAAATATTTCTATATTCAAGATAAATATTAGAAGTCGAGTTCACGCACATGCGCAGAATTCATTCCCATTCAAAACATTGTGCTTTTAGACCAGAATGACACCACGTTAAAACTTTTAGTGGATAATCATAATGAGAGTCTTAGACCATTCAGACGCGCTGCGGGTACGAAGCTTCGTGGCCAGATCGGCAGCACTAGCCATCTAGTTTTGCTGGTCTTCAGTTCGAGTCTCGAAACTGAGAACTTTTTAAATATATTTTTCTTTTCTTTTTTTTACATTTTTTTTAGATATTTTTATCCTTTATTCCCACACTTACTACGAACTTTTCAAAATCTTATACTACTAAAATAAAATTTTGTGTCAAAATATTTCTATATTCAAGAGAAATTTTAGAAGTCGAGTTCGCGCACATGCGCAGAATTCATTCCTATTCAAAACATTGTGCTTTTAGACCAGAATGACACCACGTTAAAACTTTTAGTGGATAATCATAATGAGAGTCTTAGACCATTCAGACGCGCTGCGGGTACGAAGCTTCGTGGCCAGATCGGCAGCACGAGCCATCTAGTTTTGCTGGTCTTCAGTTCGAGTCTCGAAACTGAGAACTTTTTGAATATATTTTTCTTTTCTTTTTTTTTACAATTTTTTTATATATTTTTATCCTTTAATCCCACACTTACTACGAACTTTTCGAAATCTTATACTACTAAAATAAAATTTTATGTCAAAATATTTCTATATTCAAGAGAAATTTTAAGAGTCGAGTTCACGCACATGCGCAGAATTCATTCCCATTCAAAACACTGTGCTTTTAGACCAGAATGACACCACGTTAAAACTTTTAGTGGATAATCATAATGAGAGTCTTAGACCATTCAGACGCGCTGCGGGTACGAAGCTTCGTGGCCAGATCGGCAGCACGAGCCATCTAGTTTTGCTGGTCTTCAGTTCGAGTCTCGAAACTGAGAACTTTTTAAATATATTTTTCTTTTCTTTTTTTTACATTTTTCTTAGATATTTTTATCCTTTATTCCCACACTTACTACGAACTTTTCCAAATTTTATACTACTAAAATAAAATTTTATGTCAAAATATTTCTATATTCAAGATAAATATTAGAAGTCGAGTTCACGCACATGCGCAGAATTCATTCCTATTCAAAACATTGTGCTTTTAGACCAGAATGACACCACGTTAAAACTTTTAGTGGATAATCATAATGAGAGTCTTAGACCATTCAGACGCGCTGCGGGTACGAAGCTTCGTGGCCAGATCGGCAGCACGAGCCATCTAGTTTTGCTGGTCTTCAGTTCGAGTCTCGAAACTGAGAACTTTTTGAATATATTTTTCTTTTCTTTTTTTTTACAATTTTTTTATATATTTTTATCCTTTAATCCCACACTTACTACGAACTTTTCGAAATCTTATACTACTAAAATAAAATTTTATGTCAAAATATTTCTATATTCAAGAGAAATTTTAAGAGTCGAGTTCACGCACATGCGCAGAATTCATTCCCATTCAAAACATTGTGCTTTTAGACCAGAATGACACCACGTTAAAACTTTTAGTGGATAATCATAATGAGAGTCTTAGACCATTCAGACGCGCTGCGGGTACGAAGCTTCGTGGCCAGATCGGCAGCACGAGCCATCTAGTTTTGCTGGTCTTCAGTTCGAGTCTCGAAACTGAGAACTTTTTAAATATATTTTTCTTTTCTTTTTTTTACATTTTTCTTAGATATTTTTATCCTTTATTCCCACACTTACTACGAACTTTTCCAAATTTTATACTACTAAAATAAAATTTTATGTCAAAATATTTCTATATTCAAGATAAATATTAGAAGTCGAGTTCACGCACATGCGCAGAATTCATTCCTATTCAAAACATTGTGCTTTTACACCAGAATGACACCACGTTAAAACTTTTAGTGGATTATCATAATGTGAGTCTTAGACCATTCAGACGCGGTGCGGGTACGACGCTTCGTGGCCAGATCGGCAGCGCGAGCCATCTAGTTTTGCTGGTCTTCAGTTCGAGTCTCGAAACTGAGAACTTTTTAAATATATTTTTCTTTTCTTTTTTTTACATTTTTCTTAGATATTTTTATCCTTTATTCCCACACTTACTACGAACTTTTCCAAATCTTATACTACTAAAATAAAATTTTATGTCAAAATATTTCTATATTCAAGAGAAATTTTAGGAGTCGAGTTCACGCACATGCGCAGAATTCATTCCTATTCAAAACATTGTGCTTTTAGACCAGAATGACACCACGTTAAAACTTTAGTGGATAATCATAATGAGAGTCTTAGACCATTCAGACGCGCTGCGGGTATGAAGCTTCGTGGCCAGATCGGCAGCACTAGCCATCTAGTTTTGCTGGTCTTCAGTTCGAGTCTCGAAAATGAGAACTTTTTAAATATATTTTTCTTTTCTTTTTTTTACATTTTTTTTTTATATTTTTTATCCTTTATTCCCACACTTACTACGAACTTTTCCAAATCTTATACTAGTAAAATAAAATTTTATGTCAAAATATTTCTATATTCAAGAGAAATTTTAGGAGTCGAGTTCATGCACGTGCGCATAATTCAGTCCTATTCAAAACATTGTGCTTTTAGACCAGAATGACACCACGTTAAAAATTTTAGTGGATAAACATAATGAGAGTCTAAGACCATTCAGACGCGCTGCGGGTGCGAAGCTTCGTGGCCAAATCGGCAGCACGAGCCATCTAGTTTTGCTGGTCTTCAGTTCGAGTCTCGAAACTGAGAACTTTTTAAATATATTTTTCTTTTCTTTTTTTTACATTTTTTTTAGATATTTTTATCCTTTATTCCCACACTTACTACGAACTTTTCAAAATCTTATACTACTAAAATAAAATTTTGTGTCAAAATATTTCTATATTCAAGAGAAATTTTAGAAGTCGAGTTCGCGCACATGCGCAGAATTCATTCCTATTCAAAACATTGTGCTTTTAGACCAGAATGACACCACGTTAAAACTTTTAGTGGATAATCATAATGAGAGTCTTAGACCATTCAGACGCGCTGCGGGTACGAAGCTTCGTGGCCAGATCGGCAGCACGAGCCATCTAGTTTTGCTGGTCTTCAGTTCAAGTCTCGAAACTGAGAACTTTTTGAATATATTTTTCTTTTCTTTTTTTTTACAATTTTTTTATATATTTTTATCCTTTAATCCCACACTTACTACGAACTTTTCGAAATCTTATACTACTAAAATAAAATTTTATGTCAAAATATTTCTATATTCAAGAGAAATTTTAAGAGTCGAGTTCACGCACATGCGCAGAATTCATTCCCATTCAAAACATTGTGCTTTTAGACCAGAATGACACCACGTTAAAACTTTTAGTGGATAATCATAATGAGAGTCTTAGACCATTCAGACGCGCTGCGAGTACGAAGCTTCGTGGCCAGATCGGCAGCACGAGCCATCTAGTTTTGCTGGTCTTCAGTTCGAGTCTCGAAACTGAGAACTTTTTAAATATATTTTTCTTTTCTTTTTTTTACATTTTTCTTAGATATTTTTATCCTTTATTCCCACACTTACTACGAACTTTTCCAAATTTTATACTACTAAAATAAAATTTTATGTCAAAATATTTCTATATTCAAGATAAATATTAGGAGTCGAGTTCACGCACATGCGCAGAATTCATTCCTATTCAAAACATTGGGCTTTTAGACCAGAATGACACCACGTTAAAACTTTTAATGGATAATCATATTGAGAGTCTTAGACCATTCAGACGCGCTGCGGGTACGAAGCTTCGTGGCCAGATCGGCAGCACGAGCCATCTAGTTTTGCTGGTCTTCAGTTCGAGTCTCGAAACTGAGAACTTTTTAAATATATTTTTCTTTTCTTTTTTTTACATTTTTCTTAGATATTTTTATCCTTTATTCCCACACTTACTACGAACTTTTCCAAATCTTATACTACTAAAATAAAATTTTATGTCAAAACATTTCTATATTCAAGAGAAATTTTAGGAGTCGAGTTCACGCACATACGCAGAATTCATTCCTTTTCAAAACATTGTGCTTTTAGACCAGAATGACACCACGTTAAAACTTTTAGTGGATAATCATAATGAGAGTCTTAGACCATTCAGACACGCTGCGGGTACGAAGCTTCGTTTCTAGATCGGCAGCACGAGCCATCTAGTTTTACTGGTCTTCAGTTCGAGTCTCGAAACTGAGAACTTTTTAAATATATTTTTCTTCTCTTTTTTTTACATTTTTTTTTTTAGATATTTTTATCCTTTATTCCCACACTTACTACGAACGGTTGCTAAACTTATACTACTAAAATAAAATTTTATGTCAAAATATTTCTATATTCAAGAGAAATTTTAGGAGTCGAGTTCATGCACATGCGCATAATTCAGTCCTATTCAAAACATTGTGCTTTTAGACCAGAATGACACCACGTTAAGACTTTTAGTGGATAAACATAATGAGAGTCTAAGACCATTCAGACGCGCTGCGGGTACGAAGCTTCGTGGCCAGATCGGCAGCACGAGCCATCTAGTTTTGCTGGTCTTCAGTTCGAGTCTCGAAACTGATAACTTTTTAAATATATTTTTCTTTTCTTTTTTTACATTTTTTTTATATATTTTTATCCTTTATTCCCACACTTACTACGAACTTTTCCAAATCTTATACTAGTAAAATAAAATTTTATGTCAAAATATTTCTATATTCAAGAGAAATTTTAGGAGTCGAGTTCATGCACATGCGCATAATTCATGCGCAGAATTCATTCCTATTCGAAACATTGTGCTTTTAGACCAGAATGACACCACGTTAAAACTTTTAGTGGATAATCATAATGAGGGTCTTAGACCATTCAGACACGCTGCGGGTACGAAGCTTCGTTTCTAGATCGGCAGCACGAGCCATCTAGTTTTACTGGTCTTCAGTTCGAGTCTCGAAACTGAGAACTTTTTAAATATATTTTTCTTCTCTTTTTTTTACATTTTTTTTTTTAGATATTTTTATCCTTTATTCCCACACTTACTACGAACGGTTGCTAAAGTTATACTACTAAAATAAAATTTTATGTCAAAATATTTCTATATTCAAGAGAAATTTTAGGAGTCGAGTTCACGCACATGCGCAGAATTCATTCCTTTTCAAAACATTGTGCTTTTAGACCAGAATGACACCACGTTAAAACTTTTAGTGGATAATCATAATGAGAGTCTTAGACCATTCAGACACGCTGCGGGTACGAAGCTTCGTTTCTAGATCGGCAGCACGAGCCATCTAGTTTTACTGGTCTTCAGTTCGAGTCTCGAAACTGAGAACTTTTTAAATATATTTTTCTTCTCTTTTTTTTACATTTTTTTTTAGATATTTTTATCCTTTATTCCCACACTTACTACGAACGGTTGCTAAACTTATACTACTAAAATAAAATTTTATGTCAAAATATTTCTATATTCAAGAGAAATTTTAGGAGTCGAGTTCATGCACATGCGCATAATTCAGTCCTATTCAAAACATTGTGCTTTTAGACCAGAATGACACCACGTTAAGACTTTTAGTGGATAAACATAATGAGAGTCTAAGACCATTCAGACGCGCTGCGGGTACGAAGCTTCGTGGCCAGATCGGCAGCACGAGCCATCTAGTTTTGCTGGTCTTCAGTTCGAGTCTCGAAACAGATAACTTTTTAAATATATTTTTCTTTTCTTTTTTTACATTTTTTTTAGATATTTTTATCCTTTATTCCCACACTTACTACGAACTTTTCCAAATCTTATACTAGTAAAATAAAATTTTATGTCAAAATATTTCTATATTCAAGAGAAATTTTAGGAGTCGAGTTCATGCACATGCGCATAATTCATGCGCAGAATTCATTCCTATTCGAAACATTGTGCTTTTAGACCAGAATGACACCACGTTAAAACTTTTAGTGGATAATCATAATGCGAGTCTTAGACCATTCAGACGCGCTGCGGGTACGAAGCTTCGTGGCCAGATCGGCAGCACGAGCCATCTAGTTTTGCTGGTCTTCAGTTCGAGTCTCGAAACTGAGAACTTTTTCAATATATTTTTCTTTTCTTTTTTTACATCTTTTTTAGATATTTTTATCCTTTATTCCCACACTTACTACGAACTTTTCCAAATCTTATACTAGTAAAATAAAATTTTATGTCAAAATATTTCTATATTCAAGAGAAATTTTAGGAGTCGAGTTCATGCACATGCGCAGAATTCAGTCGTATTCAAAACATTGTGATTTTAGACCAGAATGACACCACGTTAAAACTTTTAGTGGATAATCATAATGAGAGTCTTAGACCATTCAGGCGCGCTGCGGGTACGAAGCTTCGTGGCCAGATCGGCAGCACGAGCCATCTAGTTTTGCTGGTCTTCAGATCGAGTCTCGAAACTGAGAACTTTTTCAATATATTTTTCTTTTCTTTTTTTTACATTTTTTTTAGATATTTTTATCCTTTATTCCCGCACTTACTACGAACCTTTCCAAATCTTATACTACTAAAATAAAATTTTATGTTAAAATATTTCTATATTCAAGAGAAATTTTAAGAGTCGAGTTCACGCACATGCGCAGAATTCATTCCTATTCAAAACATTGTGCTGTTAGAACAGAATGACAGCACGTTAAAACTTTTAGTGGATAATCATAATGAGAGTCTTAGACCATTCAGACGCGCTGCGGGTACGAAGCTTCGTGGCCAGATCGGCAGCACGAGCCATCTAGTTTTGCTGGTCTTCAGTTCGAGTCTCGAAACTGAGAACTTTTTCAATATATTTTTCTTTTCTTTTTTTTACATTTTTTTCAGATATTTTTATCCTTTATTCCCACACTTACTACGAACTTTTCCAAATCTTATACTACTGAAATAAAATTTTATGTCAAAATATTTCTATATTCAAGAGAAATTTTAAGAGTCGAGTTCATGCACATGCGCAGAATTCAGTCGTATTCAAAACATTGTGATTTTAGACCAGAATGACACCACGTTAAAACTTTTAGTGGATAATCATAATGAGAGTCTTAGACCTTTCAGACGCGCTGCGGGTACGAAGCTTCGTGGCCAGATCGGCAGCACGAGCCATCTAGTTTTGCTGGTCTTCAGTTCGAGTCTCGAAACTGAGAACTTTTTAAACATATTTTTCTTTTCTTTTTTTTACATTTTTCTTAGATATTTTTATCCTTTATTCCCACACTTACTACGAACTTTTCCAAATCTTATACTACTAAAATAAAATTTTATGTCAAAACATTTCTATATTCAAGAGGAATTTTAGGAGAGAGTTCACGCACATACGCAGAATTCATTCCTATTCAAAACATTGTGCTTTTAGACCAGAATGACACCACGTTAAAACCTTTAGTGGATAATCATAATGAGAGTCTTAGACCATTCAGGCGCGCTGCGGGTACGAAGCTTCGTGGCCAGATCGGCAGCACGAGCCATCTAGTTTTCCTGGTCTTCAGTTCGAGTCTCGAAACTGAGAACTTTTTAAATATATTTTTCTTTTCTTTTTTTTACATTTTTTTTAGATATCTTTATCCTTTAATCCCACACTTACTATGAACTTTTCCAAATCTTATACTACTAAATTAAAATTTTATGTCAAAATATTTCTATATTCAAGAGAAATTTTAGGTGTAGAGTTCACGCACATGCGCAGAATTCATTCCTATTCAAAACATTCTGCTTTTAGACCAGAATGACACCACGTTAAAACTTTTAGTGGATAATCATAATGAGAGTCTTAGACCATTCAGACGCGCTGCGGGTACGAAGCTTCGTGGCCAGATCGGCAGCACGAGCCATCTAGTTTTGCTGGTCTTCAGTTCGAGTCTCGAAACTGAGAACTTTTTCAATATATTTTTCTTTTATTTTTTTTACATTTTTTTTTAGATATTTTTATCCTTTATTCCCACACTTACTACGAACTTTCCCAAATCTTATACTAGTAAAATAAAATTTTATGTCAAAATATTTCTATATTCAAGAGAAATTTTAGGAGTCGAGTTCATGCACATGCGCAGAATTCATTCCTATTCAAAACATTGTGCTTTTAGACCAGATTGACACCACGTTAAAACTTTTAGTGGATAATCATAATGAGAGTCTTAGACCATTCAGACGCGCTGCGGGTACGAAGCTTCGTGGCCAGATCGGCAGCACGAGCCATCTAGTTTTGCTGGTCTTCAGTTCGAGTCTCGAAACTGAGAACTTTTTCAATATATTTTTCTTTTCTTTTTTTTACATTTTTTTTAGATATTTTTATCCTTTATTCCAACGCTTACTACGAACTTTCCCAAATCTTATACTAGTAAAATAAAATTTTATGTCAAAATATTTCTATATTCAAGAGAAATTTTAGGAGTCGAGTTCATGCACATGCGCAGAATTCATTCCTATTCAAAACATTGTACTTTTAGACCAGATTGACACCACGTTAAAACTTTTAGTGGATAATCATAATGAGAGTCTTAGACCATTCAGACGCGCTGCGGGTACGAAGCTTCGTGGCCAGATCGGCAGCACGAGCCATCTAGTTTTGCTGGTCTTCAGTTCGAGTCTCGAAACTGAGAACTTTTTCAATATATTTTTCTTTTCTTTTTTTTACATTTTTTTTAGATATTTTTATCCTTTATTCCCACACTTACTACGAACCTTTCCAAATCTTATACTACTAAAATAAAATTTTATGTTAAAATATTTCTATATTCAAGAGAAATTTTAAGAGTCGAGTTCACGCACATGCGCAGAATTCATTCCTATTCAAAACATTGTGCTTTTAGACCAGAATGACACCACGTTAAAACTTTTAGTGGATAAACATAATGAGAGTCTAAGACCATTCAGACGCGCTGCGGGTACGAAGCTTCGTGGCCAGATCGGCAGCACGAGCCATCTAGTTTTGCTGGTCTTCAGTTCGAGTCTCGAAACTGAGAACTTTTTGAATATATTTTTCTTTTCTTTTTTTTAAAATTTTTTTATATATTTTTATCCTTTAATCCCACACTTACTATGAACTTTTCCAAATCTTATACTACTAAAATAAAATTTTATGTCAAAATATTTCTATATTCAAGAGAAATTTTAGGAGTCGAGTTCACGCACATGCGCAGAATTCATTCCTATTCGAAACATTGTGCTTTTAGACCAGAATGACACCACGTTAAAACTTTTAGTGGATAATCATAATGCGAGTCTTAGACCATTCAGACCAATCAAATAAATAATAATCATAATGAGAGTCTTAGACCATTCAGGCGCGCTGCGGGTACGAAGCTTCGTGGCCAGATCGGCAGCACGAGCCATCTAGTTTTGCTGGTCTTCAGTTCGAGTCTCGAAACTGAGAACTTTTTCAATATATTTTTCTTTTCTTTTTTTTACATTTTTTTTAGATATTTTTATCCTTTATTCCCGCACTTACTACGAACCTTTCCAAATCTTATACTACTAAAATAAAATTTTATGTTAAAATATTTCTATATTCAAGAGAAATTTTAAGAGTCGAGTTCACGCACATGCGCAGAATTCATTCCTATTCAAAACATTGTGCTGTTAGAACAGAAACTGAGAACTTTTTGAATATATTTTTCTTTTCTTTTTTTTAAAATTTTTTTATATATTTTTATCCTTTAATCCCACACTTACTATGAACTTTTCCAAATCTTATACTACTAAAATAAAATTTTATGTCAAAATATTTCTATATTCAAGAGAAATTTTAGGAGTCGAGTTCACGCACATGCGCAGAATTCATTGCTATTCGAAACATTGTGCTTTTAGACCAGAATGACACCACGTTAAAACTTTTAGTGGATAATCATAATGCGAGTCTTAGACCATTCAGACGCACTGCGGATACGAAGCTTTGTGGCCAGATCGGCAGCACGAGCCGTCTAGTTTTGCTGGTCTTCAGTTCGAGTCTCGAAACTGAGAACTTTTTAAATATATTTTTCTTTTCTTTTTTTTACATTTTTCTTAGATATTTTTATCCTTTATTCCCACACTTACTACGAGCTTTTCCAAATCTTATATTAGTAAAATAAAATTTTATGTCAAAATATTTCTATATTCAAGAGAAATTTTAGGAGTCGAGTTCACGCACATGCGCAGAATTCATTCCTATTCGAAACATTGTGCTTTTAGACCAGAATGACACCACGTTAAAACTTTTAGTGGATAATCATAATGCGAGTCTTAGACCATTCAGACGCGCTGCGGGTACGAAGCTTCGTGGCCAGATCGGCAGCACGAGCCATCTAGTTTTGCTGGTCTTCAGTTCGAGTCTCGAAACTGAGAACTTTTTCAATATATTTTTCTTTTCTTTTTTTACATCTTTTTTAGATATTTTTATCCTTTATTCCCACACTTACTACGAACTTTTCCAAATCTTATACTAGTAAAATAAAATTTTATGTCAAAATATTTCTATATTCAAGAGAAATTTTAGGAGTCAAGTTCACGCACATGCGCAGAATTCATTCCTATTCAAAACATTGTGCTGTTAGAACAGAATGACAGCACGTTAAAACTTTTAGTGGATAATCATAATGAGAGTCTTAGACCATTCAGACGCGCTGCGGGTACGAAGCTTCGTGGCCAGATCGGCAGCACGAGCCATCTAGTTATGCTGGTCTTCAGTTCGAGTCTCGAAACTGAGAACTTTTTCAATATATTTTTCTTTTCTTTTTTTTACATTTTTTTTAGATATTTTTATCCTTTATTCCCACACTTACTACGAACTTTTCCAAATCTTATACTACTGAAATAAAATTTTATGTCAAAATATTTCTATATTCAAGAGAAATTTTAGGAGTCGAGTTCATGCACATGCGCAGAATTCAGTCGTATTCAAAACATTGTGATTTTAGACCAGAATGACACCACGTTAAAACTTTTAGTAGATAATCATAATGAGAGTCTTAGACCATTCAGACGCACTGCGGATACGAAGCTTTGTGGCCAGATCGGCAGCACGAGCCGTCTAGTTTTGCTGGTCTTCAGTTCGAGTCTCGAAACTGAGAACTTTTTAAATATATTTTTCTTTTCTTTTTTTTACATTTTTCTTAGATATTTTTATCCTTTATTCCCACACTTACTACGAGCTTTTCCAAATCTTATATTAGTAAAATAAAATTTTATGTCAAAATATTTCTATATTCAAGAGAAATTTTAGGAGTCGAGTTCACGCACATGCGCAGAATTCATTCCTATTCAAAACATTGTGCTTTTAGACCAGAATGACACCACGTTAAAACTTTTAGTGGATAATCATAATGAGAGTCTTAGACCATTCAGACGCGCTGCGGGTACGAAGCTTCGTGGCCAGATCGGCAGCACGATCTATCTAGTTTTGTTGGTCTTCAGTTCGAGTCTCGAAACTGAGAACTTTTTCAATATATTTTTCTTTTCTTTTTTTTACATTTTTTTTAGATATTTTTATCCTTTATTCCCACACTTACTACGAACTTTTCCAAATCTTATACTAGTAAAATAAAATTTTATGTCAAAATATTTCTATATTCAAGAGAAATTTTAGGAGTCGAGTTCACGCACATGCGCAGAATTCATTCCTATTCAAAACATTGTGCTTTTAGACCAGAATGACACCACGTTAAAACTTTCAGTGGATAATCATAATGAGAGTCTTATACCATTCAGACGCGCTGCGGGTACGAAGCTTCGTGGCCAGATCGGCAGCACGATCCATCTAGTTTTGTTGGTCTTCAGTTCGAGTCTCGAAACTGAGAACTTTTTAAATATATTTTTCTTTTCTTTTTTTTACATTTTTCTAAGATATTTTTATCCTTTAATTCCCACACTTACTACGAAATTTTCCAAATCTTATACTACTAAAATAAAATTTTATGTCAAAATATTTCTATATTCAAGAGAAATTTTAGGAGTCGAGTTCATGCACATGCGCAGAATTCATTCCTATTCAAAACATTGTGCGTTTAGACCAGAATGACACCACGTTAAAACTTTTAGTGGATAATCATAATGAGAGTCTTAGACCATTCAGACGCGCTGCGAGTACGAAGCTTCGTGGCCAGATCGGCAGCACGAGCCATCTAGTTTTGCTGGTCTTCAGTTCGAGTCTCGAAACTGAGAACTTTTTAAATATATTTTTCTTTTCTTTTTTTTACATTTTTCTTAGATATTTTTATTCTTTATTCCCACACTTACTACGAACTTTTCCAAATCTTATACTAGTAAAATAAAATTTTATGTCAAAATATTTCTATATTCAAGAGAAATTTTAGAAGTCGAGTTCACGCACATGCGCAGAATTCATTCCTATTCAAAACATTGTGCTTTTAGACCAGAATGACACCACGTTAAAACTTTTAGTGGATAATCATAATGAGAGTCTTAGACCATTCAGACGCGCTGCGGGTACGAAGCTTCGTGGCCAGATCGGCAGCACGAGCCATTTAGTTTTGCTGGTCTTCAGTTCGAGTCTCGAAACTGAGAACTTTTTAAATATATTTTTCTTTTCTTTTTTTTACATTTTTTTAAGATATTTTTATCCTTTATTCCCACACTTACTACGAACTTTTCCAAAACTTATACTACTAAAATAAAATTTTATGTCAAAATATTTCTATATTCAAGAGAAATTTTAGGAGTCGAGTTCACGCACATGCGCAGAATTCATTCCTATTCAAAACATTGTGCTTTTAGACCAGAATGACACCACGTTAAAACTTTTAATGGATAATCATAATGAGAGTTTTAGACCATTCAGACGCGCTGCGGGTACGAAGCTTCGTGACAAGATCGGCAGTACGAGCCATCTAGTTTTGCTGGTCTTCAGTTCGAGTCTCGAAACTGAGAACTTTTTAAATATATTTTTCTTTTCTTTTTTTTACATCTTTTTTAGATATTTTTATCCTTTATTCCCACACTTACTACGAACTTTTGAAAATCTTATACTAGTAAAATAAAATTTTATGTCAAAATATTTCTATATTCAAGAGAAATTTTAGGAGTCGAGTTCATGCACATGCGCAGAATTCATTCCTATTCAAAACATTGTGCTTTTAGACCAGAATGACACCACGTTAAAACTTTTAGTGGATAATCATAATGAGAGTCTTAGACCATTCAGACGCGCTGCGGGTACGAAGCTTCGTGGCCAGATCGGCAGCACGATCTATCTAGTTTTGTTGGTCTTCAGTTCGAGTCTCGAAACTGAGAACTTTTTCAATATATTTTTCTTTTCTTTTTTTTACATTTTTTTTAGATATTTTTATCCTTTATTCCCACACTTACTACGAACTTTTCCAAATCTTATACTAGTAAAATAAAATTTTATGTCAAAATATTTCTATATTCAAGAGAAATTTTAGGAGGCGAGTTCATGCACATGCGCAGAATTCAGTCGTATTCAAAACATTGTGATTTTTGACCAGAATGACACCACGTTAAAACTTTTAGTAGATAATCATAATGAGAGTCTTAGACCATTCAGACGCACTGCGGATACGAAGCTTCGTGGCCAGATCGGCAGCACGAGCCGTCTAGTTTTGCTGGTCTTCAGTTCGAGTCTCGAAACTGAGAACTTTTTAAATATATTTTTCTTTTCTTTTTTTTACATTTTTCTTAGATATTTTTATCCTTTAATTCCCACACTTACTACGAAATTTTCCAAATCTTATACTACTAAAATAAAATTTTATGTCAAAATATTTCTATATTCAAGAGAAATTTTAGGAGTCGAGTTCACGCACATGCGCAGAATTCATTCCTATTCAAAACATTGTGCTTTTAGACCAGAATGACACCACGTTAAAACTTTCAGTGGATAATCATAATGAGAGTCTTATACCATTCAGACGCGCTGCGGGTACGAAGCTTCGTGGCCAGATCGGCAGCACGATCCATCTAGTTTTGTTGGTCTTCAGTTCGAGTCTCGAAACTGAGAACTTTTTAAATATATTTTTCTTTTCTTTTTTTTACATTTTTCTAAGATATTTTTATCCTTTAATTCCCACACTTACTACGAAATTTTCCAAATCTTATACTACTAAAATAAAATTTTATGTCAAAATATTTCTATATTCAAGAGAAATTTTAGGAGTCGAGTTCATGCACATGCGCAGAATTCATTCCTATTCAAAACATTGTGCGTTTAGACCAGAATGACACCACGTTAAAACTTTTAGTGGATAATAATAATGAGAGTCTTAGACCATTCAGACGCGCTGCGAGTACGAAGCTTCGTGGCCAGATCGGCAGCACGAGCCATCTAGTTTTGCTGGTCTTCAGTTCGAGTCTCGAAACTGAGAACTTTTTAAATATATTTTTCTTTTCTTTTTTTTACATTTTTCTTAGATATTTTTATTCTTTATTCCCACACTTACTACGAACTTTTCCAAATCTTATACTAGTAAAATAAAATTTTATGTCAAAATATTTCTATATTCAAGAGAAATTTTAGAAGTCGAGTTCACGCACATGCGCAGAATTCATTCCTATTCAAAACATTGTGCTTTTAGACCAGAATGACACCACGTTAAAACTTTTAGTGGATAATCATAATGAGAGTCTTAGACCATTCAGACGCGCTGCGGGTACGAAGCTTCGTGGCCAGATCGGCAGCACGAGCCATTTAGTTTTGCTGGTCTTCAGTTCGAGTCTCGAAACTGAGAACTTTTTAAATATATTTTTCTTTTCTTTTTTTTACATTTTTTTAAGATATTTTTATCCTTTATTCCCACACTTACTACGAACTTTTCCAAAACTTATACTACTAAAATAAAATTTTATGTCAAAATATTTCTATATTCAAGAGAAATTTTAGGAGTCGAGTTCACGCACATGCGCAGAATTCATTCCTATTCAAAACATTGTGCTTTTAGACCAGAATGACACCACGTTAAAACTTTTAATGGATAATCATAATGAGAGTTTTAGACCATTCAGACGCGCTGCGGGTACGAAGCTTCGTGACAAGATCGGCAGTACGAGCCATCTAGTTTTGCTGGTCTTCAGTTCGAGTCTCGAAACTGAGAACTTTTTAAATATATTTTTCTTTTCTTTTTTTTACATCTTTTTTAGATATTTTTATCCTTTATTCCCACACTTACTACGAACTTTTGAAAATCTTATACTAGTAAAATAAAATTTTATGTCAAAATATTTCTATACTCAAGAGAAATTTTAGGAGTCGAGTTCACGCACATGCGCAGAATTCAGTCGTATTCAAAACATTGTGATTTTTGACCAGAATGACACCACGTTAAAACTTTTAGTAGATAATCATAATGAGAGTCTTAGACCATTCAGACGCACTGCGGATACGAAGCTTCGTGGCCAGATCGGCAGCACGAGCCGTCTAGTTTTGCTGGTCTTCAGTTCGAGTCTCGAAACTGAGAACTTTTTAAATATATTTTTCTTTTCTTTTTTTTACATTTTTCTTAGATATTTTTATCCTTTAATTCCCACACTTACTACGAACTTTTCCAAATCTTATACTACTAAAATAAAATTTTATGTCAAAACATTTCTATATTCAAGAGAAATTTTAGGAGTCGAGTTCACGCACATACGCAGAATTCATTCCTTTTCAAAACATTGTGCTTTTAGACCAGAATGACACCACGTTAAAACTTTTAGTAGATAATCATAATGAGAGTCTTAGACCATTCAGACGCACTGCGGATACGAAGCTTCGTGGCCAGATCGGCAGCACGAGCCATCTAGTTTTGCTGGTCTTCAGTTCGAGTCTCGAAACTGAGAACTTTTTAAATATATTTTTCTTTTCTTTTTTTTAAATTTTTCTTAGATATTTTTATCCTTTATTCCCACACTTACTAAGAACTTTTCAAAATCTTATACTACTAAAATAAAATTTTATGTCAAAATATTTCTATATTCAACAGAAATTTTAGGAGTCGAGTTCACGCACATGCGCAGAATTCATTCCTATTCAAAACATTGTGCTTTTAGACCAGAATGACACCACGTTAAAACTTTCAGTGGATAATCATAATGAGAGTCTTAGACCATTCAGACGCGCTGCGGGTACGAAGCTTCGTGGCCAGATCGGCAGCACGATCCATCTAGTTTTGTTGGTCTTCAGTTCGAGTCTCGAAACTGAGAACTTTTTAAATATATTTTTCTTTTCTTTTTTTTACATTTTTCTAAGATATTTTTATCCTTTAATTCCCACACTTACTACGAAATTTTCCAAATCTTATACTACTAAAATAAAATTTTATGTCAAAATATTTCTATATTCAAGAGAAATTTTAGGAGTCGAGTTCATGCACATGCGCAGAATTCATTCCTATTCAAAACATTGTGCGTTTAGACCAGAATGACACCACGTTAAAACTTTTAGTGGATAATCATAATGAGAGTCTTAGACCATTCAGACGCGCTGCGAGTACGAAGCTTCGTGGCCAGATCGGCAGCACGAGCCATCTAGTTTTGCTGGTCTTCAGTTCGAGTCTCGAAACTGAGAACTTTTTAAATATATTTTTCTTTTCTTTTTTTTACATTTTTCTTAGATATTTTTATTCTTTATTCCCACACTTACTACGAACTTTTCCAAATCTTATACTAGTAAAATAAAATTTTATGTCAAAATATTTCTATATTCAAGAGAAATTTTAGAAGTCGAGTTCACGCACATGCGCAGAATTCATTCCTATTCAAAACATTGTGCTTTTAGACCAGAATGACACCACGTTAAAACTTTTAGTGGATAATCATAATGAGAGTCTTAGACCATTCAGACGCGCTGCGGGTACGAAGCTTCGTGACAAGATCGGCAGTACGAGCCATCTAGTTTTGCTGGTCTTCAGTTCGAGTCTCGAAACTGAGAACTTTTTAAATATATTTTTCTTTTCTTTTTTTTACATCTTTTTTAGATATTTTTATCCTTTATTCCCACACTTACTACGAACCTTTGAAAATCTTATACTAGTAAAATAAAATTTTATGTCAAAATATTTCTATACTCAAGAGAAATTTTAGGAGTCGAGTTCACGCACATGCGCAGAATTCATTCCTATTCAAAACATTGTGATTTTAGACCAGAATGACACCACGTAAAAACTTTTAGTGGATAATCATAATGAGAGTCTTAGACCATTCAGACGCGCTGCGGGTACGAAGCTTCGTGGCCAGATCGGCAGCACGAGCCATCTAGTTTTGCTGGTCTTCAGTTCGAGTCTCGAAACTGAGAACTTTTTCAATAGATTTTTCTTTTCTTTTTTTTACATTTTTTTTAGATATTTTTATCCTTTATTCGAGAATTACTACGAACTTTTCCAAATCTTATACTACTAAAATAAAATTTTATGTCAAAATATTTCTATATTCAAGAGAAATTTTAGTCGTCGAGTTCATGCACATGCGCAGAATTCAGTCGTATTCAAAACATTGTGCTTTTAGACCAGAATGACACCACGTTAAAACTTTTAGTGGATAATAAAAATGAGAGTCTTAGACCATTCAGACGCGCTGCGGGTACGAAGCTTCGTGGCCAGATCGGCAGCGCGAGCCATCTAGTTTTGCTGGTCTTCAGTTCGAGTCTCGAAACTGAGAACTATTTAAATATATTTTTCTTTTCTTTTTTTACATTTTTTTAAGATATTTTTATCCTTTATTCCCACACTTACTAAGAACTTTTCCAAATCTTATACTACTAAAATAAAATTTTATGTCAAAATATTTCTATATTCAACAGAAATTTTAGGAGTCGAGTTCACGCACATGCGCAGAATTCATTCCTATTCAAAACATTGTGCTTTTAGACCAGAATGACACCGCGTTAAAACTTTTAGTGGATAATCATAATGAGAGTCTTAGACCATTCAGACGCGCTGCGGGTACGAAGCTTCGTGGCCAGATCGGCAGCGCGAGCCATCTAGTTTTGCTGGTCTTCAGTTCGAGTCTCGAAACTGAGAACTTTTTAAATATATTTTTCTTTTCTTTTTTTTACATTTTTTTAAGATATTTTTATCCTTTATTCCCACACTTACTAAGAACTTTTCCAAATCTTATACTACTAAAATAAAATTTTATGTCAAAATATTTCTATATTCAACAGAAATTTTAGGAGTCGAGTTCACGCACATGCGCAGAATTCAGTCGTATTCAAAACATTGTGATTTTAGACCAGAATGACACCACGTTAAAACTTTTAGTGGATAATCATAATGAGAGTCTTAGACCATTCAGACGCGCTGCGGGTACGAAGCTTCGTGGCCAGATCGGCAGCGCGAGCCATTTAGTTTTGTTGGTCTTCAGTTCGAGTCTCGAAACTGAGAACTTTTTAAATATATTTTTCTTTTCTTTTTTTTACATTTTTCTAAGATATTTTTATCTTTTAATTCCCACACTTACTACGAAATTTTCCAAATCTTATACTACTAAAATAAAATTTTATGTCAAAATATTTCGATATTCAAGAGAAATTATAGGAGTCGAGTTCATGCACATGCGCAGAATTCATTCCTATTCGAAACATTGTGCGTTTAGACCAGAATGACACCACGTTAAAACTTTTAGTGGATAATCATAATGAGAGTCTTAGACCATTCAGACGCGCTGCGAGTACGAAGCTTCGTGGCCAGATCGGCAGCACGAGCCATCTAGTTTTGCTGGTCTTCAGTTCGAGTCTCGAAACTGAGAACTTTTTCAATATATTTTTCTTTTCTTTTTTTTACATTTTTTTTAGATATTTTTATCCTTTATTCCCACACTTACTACGAACTTTTCCAAATCTTATACTAGTAAAATAAAATTTTATGTCAAAATATTTCTATATTCAAGGGAAATTTTAGGAGTCGAGTTCATGCACATGCGCAGAATTCATTCCTATTCAAAACATTGTGCTTTTAGACCAGAATGACACCACGTTAAAACTTTTAGTAGATAATCATAATGAGAGTCTTAGACCATTCAGACGCACTGCGGATACGAAGCTTCGTGGCCAGATCGGCAGCACGAGCTATCTAGTTTTGCTGGTCTTCAGTTCGAGTCTCGAAACTGAGAACTTTTTAAATATATTTTTCTTTTCTTTTTTTTACATTTTTTTAAGATATTTTTATCCTTTATTCCCACACTTACTACGAACTTTTCCAAAACTTATACTACTAAAATAAAATTTTATGTCAAAATATTTCTATATTCAAGAGAAATTTTAGTCGTCGAGTTCATGCACATGCGCAGAATTCAGTCGTATTCAAAACATTGTGCTTTTAGACCAGAATGACACCACGTTAAAACTTTTAGTGGATAATAATAATGAGAGTCTTAGACCATTCAGACGCGCTGCGGGTACGAAGCTTCGTGGCCAGATCGGCAGCGCGAGCCATCTAGTTTTGCTGGTCTTCAGTTCGAGTCTCGAAACTGAGAACTATTTAAATATATTTTTCTTTTCTTTTTTTTACATTTTTTTAAGATATTTTTATCCTTTATTCCCACACTTACTAAGAACTTTTCCAAATCTTATACTACTAAAATAAAATTTTATGTCAAAATATTTCTATATTCAACAGAAATTTTAGGAGTCGAGTTCACGCACATGCGCAGAATTCATTCCTATTCAAAACATTGTGCTTTTAGACCAGAATGACACCGCGTTAAAACTTTTAGTGGATAATCATAATGAGAGTCTTAGACCATTCAGACGCGCTGCGGGTACGAAGCTTCGTGGCCAGATCGGCAGCGCGAGCCATCTAGTTTTGCTGGTCTTCAGTTCGAGTCTCGAAACTGAGAACTTTTTAAATATATTTTTCTTTTCTTTTTTTTACATTTTTTTAAGATATTTTTATCCTTTATTCCCACACTTACTAAGAACTTTTCCAAATCTTATACTACTAAAATAAAATTTTATGTCAAAATATTTCTATATTCAACAGAAATTTTAGGAGTCGAGTTCACGCACATGCGCAGAATTCAGTCGTATTCAAAACATTGTGATTTTAGACCAGAATGACACCACGTTAAAACTTTTAGTGGATAATCATAATGAGAGTCTTAGACCATTCAGACGCGCTGCGGTTACGAAGCTTCGTGGCCAGATCGGCAGCGCGAGCCATTTAGTTTTGTTGGTCTTCAGTTCGAGTCTCGAAACTGAGAACTTTTTAAATATATTTTTCTTTTCTTTTTTTTACATTTTTCTAAGATATTTTTATCTTTTAATTCCCACACTTACTACGAAATTTTCCAAATCTTATACTACTAAAATAAAATTTTATGTCAAAATATTTCGATATTCAAGAGAAATTTTAGGAGTCGAGTTCATGCACATGCGCAGAATTCATTCCTATTCGAAACATTGTGCGTTTAGACCAGAATGACACCACGTTAAAACTTTTAGTGGATAATCATAATGAGAGTCTTAGACCATTCAGACGCGCTGCGAGTACGAAGCTTCGTGGCCAGATCGGCAGCACGAGCCATCTAGTTTTGCTGGTCTTCAGTTCGAGTCTCGAAACTGAGAACTTTTTCAATATATTTTTCTTTTCTTTTTTTTACATTTTTTTTAGATATTTTTATCCTTTATTCCCACACTTACTACGAACTTTTCCAAATCTTATACTAGTAAAATAAAATTTTATGTCAAAATATTTCTATATTCAAGGGAAATTTTAGGAGTCGAGTTCATGCACATGCGCAGAATTCATTCCTATTCAAAACATTGTGCTTTTAGACCAGAATGACACCACATTAAAACTTTTAGTAGATAATCATAATGAGAGTCTTAGACCATTCAGACGCACTGCGGTTACGAAGCTTCGTGGCCAGATCGGCAGCACGAGCTATCTAGTTTTGCTGGTCTTCAGTTCGAGTCTCGAAACTGAGAACTTTTTAAATATATTTTTCTTTTCTTTTTTTTACATTTTTTTAAGATATTTTTATCCTTTATTCCCACACTTACTACGAACTTTTCCAAAACTTATACTACTAAAATAAAATTTTATGTCAAAATATTTCTATATTCAAGAGAAATTTTAGTCGTCGAGTTCATGCACATGCGCAGAATTCAGTCGTATTCAAAACATTGTGCTTTTAGACCAGAATGACACCACGTTAAAACTTTTAGTGGATAATAATAATGAGAGTCTTAGACCATTCAGACGCGCTGCGGGTACGAAGCTTCGTGGCCAGATCGGCAGCGCGAGCCATCTAGTTTTGCTGGTCTTCAGTTCGAGTCTCGAAACTGAGAACTATTTAAATATATTTTTCTTTTCTTTTTTTTACATTTTTTTAAGATATTTTTATCCTTTATTCCCACACTTACTAAGAACTTTTCCAAATCTTATACTACTAAAATAAAATTTTATGTCAAAATATTTCGATATTCAAGAGAAATTATAGGAGTCGAGTTCATGCACATGCGCAGAATTCATTCCTATTCGAAACATTGTGCGTTTAGACCAGAATGACACCACGTTAAAACTTTTAGTGGATAATCATAATGAGAGTCTTAGACCATTCAGACGCGCTGCGAGTACGAAGCTTCGTGGCCAGATCGGCAGCACGAGCCATCTAGTTTTGCTGGTCTTCAGTTCGAGTCTCGAAACTGAGAACTTTTTCAATATATTTTTCTTTTCTTTTTTTTACATTTTTTTTAGATATTTTTATCCTTTATTCCCACACTTACTACGAACTTTTCCAAATCTTATACTAGTAAAATAAAATTTTATGTCAAAATATTTCTATATTCAAGGGAAATTTTAGGAGTCGAGTTCATGCACATGCGCAGAATTCATTCCTATTCAAAACATTGTGCTTTTAGACCAGAATGACACCACGTTAAAACTTTTAGTAGATAATCATAATGAGAGTCTTAGACCATTCAGACGCACTGCGGATACGAAGCTTCGTGGCCAGATCGGCAGCACGAGCTATCTAGTTTTGCTGGTCTTCAGTTCGAGTCTCGAAACTGAGAACTTTTTAAATATATTTTTCTTTTCTTTTTTTTACATTTTTTTAAGATATTTTTATCCTTTATTCCCACACTTACTACGAACTTTTCCAAAACTTATACTACTAAAATAAAATTTTATGTCAAAATATTTCTATATTCAAGAGAAATTTTAGTCGTCGAGTTCATGCACATGCGCAGAATTCAGTCGTATTCAAAACATTGTGCTTTTAGACCAGAATGACACCACGTTAAAACTTTTAGTGGATAATAATAATGAGAGTCTTAGACCATTCAGACGCGCTGCGGGTACGAAGCTTCGTGGCCAGATCGGCAGCGCGAGCCATCTAGTTTTGCTGGTCTTCAGTTCGAGTCTCGAAACTGAGAACTATTTAAATATATTTTTCTTTTCTTTTTTTTACATTTTTTTAAGATATTTTTATCCTTTATTCCCACACTTACTAAGAACTTTTCCAAATCTTATACTACTAAAATAAAATTTTATGTCAAAATATTTCTATATTCAACAGAAATTTTAGGAGTCGAGTTCACGCACATGCGCAGAATTCATTCCTATTCAAAACATTGTGCTTTTAGACCAGAATGACACCGCGTTAAAACTTTTAGTGGATAATCATAATGAGAGTCTTAGACCATTCAGACGCGCTGCGGGTACGAAGCTTCGTGGCCAGATCGGCAGCGCGAGCCATCTAGTTTTGCTGGTCTTCAGTTCGAGTCTCGAAACTGAGAACTTTTTAAATATATTTTTCTTTTCTTTTTTTTACATTTTTTTAAGATATTTTTATCCTTTATTCCCACACTTACTAAGAACTTTTCCAAATCTTATACTACTAAAATAAAATTTTATGTCAAAATATTTCTATATTCAACAGAAATTTTAGGAGTCGAGTTCACGCACATGCGCAGAATTCAGTCGTATTCAAAACATTGTGATTTTAGACCAGAATGACACCACGTTAAAACTTTTAGTGGATAATCATAATGAGAGTCTTAGACCATTCAGACGCGCTGCGGTTACGAAGCTTCGTGGCCAGATCGGCAGCGCGAGCCATTTAGTTTTGTTGGTCTTCAGTTCGAGTCTCGAAACTGAGAACTTTTTAAATATATTTTTCTTTTCTTTTTTTTACATTTTTCTAAGATATTTTTATCTTTTAATTCCCACACTTACTACGAAATTTTCCAAATCTTATACTACTAAAATAAAATTTTATGTCAAAATATTTCGATATTCAAGAGAAATTTTAGGAGTCGAGTTCATGCACATGCGCAGAATTCATTCCTATTCGAAACATTGTGCGTTTAGACCAGAATGACACCACGTTAAAACTTTTAGTGGATAATCATAATGAGAGTCTTAGACCATTCAGACGCGCTGCGAGTACGAAGCTTCGTGGCCAGATCGGCAGCACGAGCCATCTAGTTTTGCTGGTCTTCAGTTCGAGTCTCGAAACTGAGAACTTTTTCAATATATTTTTCTTTTCTTTTTTTTACATTTTTTTTAGATATTTTTATCCTTTATTCCCACACTTACTACGAACTTTTCCAAATCTTATACTAGTAAAATAAAATTTTATGTCAAAATATTTCTATATTCAAGGGAAATTTTAGGAGTCGAGTTCATGCACATGCGCAGAATTCATTCCTATTCAAAACATTGTGCTTTTAGACCAGAATGACACCACATTAAAACTTTTAGTAGATAATCATAATGAGAGTCTTAGACCATTCAGACGCACTGCGGTTACGAAGCTTCGTGGCCAGATCGGCAGCACGAGCTATCTAGTTTTGCTGGTCTTCAGTTCGAGTCTCGAAACTGAGAACTTTTTAAATATATTTTTCTTTTCTTTTTTTTACATTTTTTTAAGATATTTTTATCCTTTATTCCCACACTTACTACGAACTTTTCCAAAACTTATACTACTAAAATAAAATTTTATGTCAAAATATTTCTATATTCAAGAGAAATTTTAGTCGTCGAGTTCATGCACATGCGCAGAATTCAGTCGTATTCAAAACATTGTGCTTTTAGACCAGAATGACACCACGTTAAAACTTTTAGTGGATAATAATAATGAGAGTCTTAGACCATTCAGACGCGCTGCGGGTACGAAGCTTCGTGGCCAGATCGGCAGCGCGAGCCATCTAGTTTTGCTGGTCTTCAGTTCGAGTCTCGAAACTGAGAACTATTTAAATATATTTTTCTTTTCTTTTTTTTACATTTTTTTAAGATATTTTTATCCTTTATTCCCACACTTACTAAGAAATTTTCCAAATCTTATACTACTAAAATACAATTTTATGTCAAAATATTTCTATATTCAACAGAAATTTTAGGAGTCGAGTTCACGCACATGCGCAGAATTCATTCCTATTCAAAACATTGTGCTTTTAGACCAGAATGACACCGCGTTAAAACTTTTAGTGGATAATCATAATGAGAGTCTTAGACCATTCAGACGCGCTGCGGGTACGAAGCTTCGTGGCCAGATCGGCAGCGCGAGCCATCTAGTTTTGCTGGTCTTCAGTTCGAGTCTCGAAACTGAGAACTTTTTAAATATATTTTTCTTTTCTTTTTTTTACATTTTTTTAAGATATTTTTATCCTTTATTCCCACACTTACTAAGAACTTTTCCAAATCTTATACTACTAAAATAAAATTTTATGTCAAAATATTTCTATATTCAACAGAAATTTTAGGAGTCGAGTTCACGCACATGCGCAGAATTCATTCCTATTCAAAACATTGTGCTTTTAGACCAGAATGACACCGCGTTAAAACTTTTAGTGGATAATCATAATGAGAGTCTTAGACCATTCAGACGCGCTGCGGGTACGAAGCTTCGTGGCCAGATCGGCAGCGCGAGCCATCTAGTTTTGCTGGTCTTCAGTTCGAGTCTCGAAACTGAGAACTTTTTAAATATATTTTTCTTTTCTTTTTTTTACATTTTTCTAAGATATTTTTATCCTTTAATTCCCACACTTACTACGAAATTTTCCAAATCTTATACTACTAAAATAAAATTTTATGTCAAAATATTTCGATATTCAAGAGAAATTTTAGGAGTCGAGTTCATGCACATGCGCAGAATTCATTCCTATTCGAAACATTGTGCGTTTAGACCAGAATGACACCACGTTAAAACTTTTAGTGGATAATCATAATGAGAGTCTTAGACCATTCAGACGCGCTGCGAGTACGAAGCTTCGTGGCCAGATCGGCAGCACGAGCCATCTAGTTTTGCTGGTCTTCAGTTCGAGTCTCGAAACTGAGAACTTTTTCAATATATTTTTCTTTTCTTTTTTTTACATTTTTTTTAGATATTTTTATCCTTTATTCCCACACTTACTACGAACTTTTCCAAATCTTATACTACTAAAATAAAATTTTATGTCAAAATATTTCTATATTCAAGAGAAATTTTAGGAGTCGAGTTCACGCACATGCGCAGAATTCATTCCTATTCAAAACATTGTGCTTTTAGACGAGAATGACACCACGTTAAAACTTTTAGTGGATAATCATAATGAGAGTCTTAGACCATTCAGACGCGCTGCGGGTACGAAGCTTCGGGGCCAGATCGGAAGCACGAGCCATCTTGTTTTGCTGGTCTTCAGTTCGAGTCTCGAAACTGAGAACTTTTTAAATATATTTTTCTTTTCTTTTTTTACATTTTTTTTAGATATCTTTATCCTTTAATCCCACACTTACTACGAACTTTCCCAAATCTTATACTAGTAAAATAAAATTTTATGTCAAAATATTTCTATATTCAAGAGAAATTTTAGGAGTCGAGTTCATGCACATGCGCAGAATTCATTCCTATTCAAAACATTGTGCTTTTAGACCAGAATGACACCACGTTAAAACTTTTAGTGGATAATCATAATGAGAGTCTTAGACCATTCAGACGCGCTGCGGGTACGAAGCTTCGTGGACAGATCGGCAGCACGAGCCATCTTGTTTTGCTGGTCTTCAGTTCGAGTCTCGAAACTGAGAACTTTTTAAATATATTTTTCTTTTCTTTTTTTTACATTTTTTTTAGATATTTTTATCCTTTATTCCCACACTTACTACGAACTTTCCCAAATCTTATACTAGTACAATAAAATTTTATGTCAAAATATTTCTATATTCAAGAGAAATTTTAGGAGTCGAGTTCATGCACATGCGCAGAATTCATTCCTATTCAAAACATTGTGCTTTTAGACCAGAATGACACCACGTTAAAACTTTTAGTGGATAATCATAATGAGAGTCTTAGACCATTCAGACCCGCTGCGGGTACGAAGCTTCGTGGCCAGATCGGCAGCACGAGCCATCTAGTTTTGCTGGTCTTCAGTTCGAGTCTCGAAACTTAGATCTTTTTAAATATATTTTTCTTTTCTTTTTTTTACATTTTTTTAGATATCTTTATCCTTTAATCCCACACTTACTACGAACTTTTCCAAATCTTATACTATTAAAATAAAATTTTATGTCAAAATATTTCTATATTCAAGAGAAATTTTAGGAGTTGAGTTCACGCACATGCGCAGAATTCATTCGTATTCAAAACATTGTGATTTTAGACCAGAATGACACCACGTTAAAACTTTTAGTAGATAATCATAATGAGAGTCTTAGACCATTCAGACGCACTGCGGATACGAAGCTTCGTGGCCAGATCGGCAGCACGAGCTATCTAGTTTTGCTGGTCTTCAGTTCGAGTCTCGAAACTGAGAACTTTTTAAATATATTTTTCTTTTCTTTTTTTTACATTTTTTTAAGATATTTTTATCCTTTATTCCCACACTTACTACGAACTTTTCCAAAACTTATACTACTAAAATAAAATTTTATGTCAAAATATTTCTATATTCAAGAGAAATTTTAGTCGTCGAGTTCATGCACATGCGCAGAATTCAGTCGTATTCAAAACATTGTGCTTTTAGACCAGAATGACACCACGTTAAAACTTTTAGTGGATAATAATAATGAGAGTCTTAGACCATTCAGACGCGCTGCGGGTACGAAGCTTCGTGGCCAGATCGGCAGCGCGAGCCATCTAGTTTTGCTGGTCTTCAGTTCGAGTCTCGAAACTGAGAACTATTTAAATATATTTTTCTTTTCTTTTTTTTACATTTTTTTAAGATATTTTTATCCTTTATTCCCACACTTACTAAGAACTTTTCCAAATCTTATACTACTAAAATAAAATTTTATGTCAAAATATTTCTATATTCAACAGAAATTTTAGGAGTCGAGTTCACGCACATGCGCAGAATTCATTCCTATTCAAAACATTGTGCTTTTAGACCAGAATGACACCGCGTTAAAACTTTTAGTGGATAATCATAATGAGAGTTTTAGACCATTCAGACGCGCTGCGGGTACGAAGCTTCGTGGCCAGATCGGCAGCGCGAGCCATCTAGTTTTGCTGGTCTTCAGTTCGAGTCTCGAAACTGAGAACTTTTTAAATATATTTTTCTTTTCTTTTTTTTACATTTTTTTAAGATATTTTTATCCTTTATTCCCACACTTACTAAGAACTTTTCCAAATCTTATACTACTAAAATAAAATTTTATGTCAAAATATTTCTATATTCAACAGAAATTTTAGGAGTCGAGTTCACGCACATGCGCAGAATTCATTCCTATTCAAAACATTGTGCTTTTAGACCAGAATGACACCGCGTTAAAACTTTTAGTGGATAATCATAATGAGAGTCTTAGACCATTCAGACGCGCTGCGGGTACGAAGCTTCGTGGCCAGATCGGCAGCGCGAGCCATCTAGTTTTGCTGGTCTTCAGTTCGAGTCTCGAAACTGAGAACTTTTTAAATATATTTTTCTTTTCTTTTTTTTACATTTTTCTAAGATATTTTTATCCTTTAATTCCCACACTTACTACGAAATTTTCCAAATCTTATACTACTAAAATAAAATTTTATGTCAAAATATTTCGATATTCAAGAGAAATTTTAGGAGTCGAGTTCATGCACATGCGCAGAATTCATTCCTATTCGAAACATTGTGCGTTTAGACCAGAATGACACCACGTTAAAACTTTTAGTGGATAATCATAATGAGAGTCTTAGACCATTCAGACGCGCTGCGAGTACGAAGCTTCGTGGCCAGATCGGCAGCACGAGCCATCTAGTTTTGCTGGTCTTCAGTTCGAGTCTCGAAACTGAGAACTTTTTCAATATATTTTTCTTTTCTTTTTTTTACATTTTTTTTAGATATTTTTATCCTTTATTCCCACACTTACTACGAACTTTTCCAAATCTTATACTAGTAAAATAAAATTTTATGTCAAAATATTTCTATATTCAAGAGAAATTTTAGGAGTCGAGTTCATGCACATGCGCAGAATTCATTCGTATTCAAAACATTGTGATTTTAGACCAGAATGACACCACGTTAAAACTTTTAGTAGATAATCATAATGAGAGTCTTAGACCATTCAGACGCACTGCGGATACGAAGCTTCGTGGCCAGATCGGCAGCACGAGCCATCTAGTTTTGCTGGTCTTCAGTTCGAGTCTCGAAACCGAGAACTTTTTAAATATATTTTTCTTTTCTTTTTTTTACATTTTTCTTAGATATTTTTATCCTTTATTCCCACACTTACTACGAACTTTTAAAAATCTTATACTAGTTAAATAAAATTTTATGTCAAATTATTTCTATATTCAAGAGAAATTTTAGAAGTCGAGTTCACGCACATGCGCAGAATTCATTCCTATTCAAAACATTGTGCTTTTAAACCAGAATGACACCACGTTAAAACTTTTAGTGGATAATCATAATGAGAGTCTTAGACCATTCAGACGCGCTGCGGGTACGAAGCTTCGTGGCCAGATCGGCAGCACGAGCCATTTAGTTTTGCTGGTCTTCAGTTCGAGTCTCGAAACTGAGAACTTTTTACATATATTTTTCTTTTCTTTTTTTTACATTTTTTTAAGATATTTTTATCCTTTATTCCCACACTTACTAAGAACTTTTCCAAATCTTATACTACTAAAATAAAATTTTATGTCAAAATATTTCTATATTCAACAGAAATTTTAGGAGTCGAGTTCACGCACATGCGCAGAATTCATTCCTATTCAAAACATTGTGCTTTTAGACCAGAATGACACCACGTTAAAACTTTTAGTGGATAATCATAATGAGAGTCTTAGACCATTCAGACGCGCTACGGGTACGACGCTTCGTGGCCAGATCGGCAGCACGAGCCATCTAGTTTTGCTGGTCTTCAGTTCAGTCTCGAAACTGAGAACTTTCTCAATATATTTTTCTTTTCTTTTGTTAAAGTTTTATTTTAGATATTTTTATCCTTTATTCCCACACTTACTACGAACTTTTCCAAATCTTATACTACTAAAATAAAATTTTATGTCAAATTATTTCTATATTCAAGAGAAATTTTAGGAGTCGAGTTCACGCACATGCGCAGAATTCATTCCTATTCAAAACATTGTGCTTTTAGACCAGAATGACACCACGTTAAAACTTTTAGTGGATAATCATAATGAGAGTCTTAGACCATTCAGACGCGCTGCGGGTACGAAGCTTCGTGGCCAGATCGGCAGCGCGAGCCATCTAGTTTTGTTGGTCTTCAGTTCGAGTCTCGAAACTGAGAACTTTTTAAATATATTTTTCTTTTCTTTTTTTTACATTTTTCTAAGATATTTTTATCCTTTAATTCCCACACTTACTACGAAATTTTCCAAATCTTATACTACTAAAATAAAATTTTATGTCAAAATATTTCTATATTCAAGAGAAATTTTAGGAGTCGAGTTCATGCACATGCGCAGAATTCATTCCTATTCGAAACATTGTGCGTTTAGACCAGAATGACACCACGTTAAAACTTTTAGTGGATAATCATAATGAGAGTCTTAGACCATTCAGACGCGCTGCGAGTACGAAGCTTCGTGTCCAGATCGGCAGCACGAGCCATCTAGTTTTGCTGGTCTTCAGTTCGAGTCTCGAAACTGAGAACTTTTTAAATATATTTTTCTTTTCTTTTTTTTACATTTTTCTTAGATATTTTTATCCTTTATTCCCACACTTACTACGAACTTTTCCAAATCTTATACTAGTTAAATAAAATTTTATGTCAAATTATTTCTATATTAAGAGAAATTTTAGAAGTCGAGTTCACGCACATGCGCAGAATTCATTCCTATTCAAAACATTGTGCTTTTAGACCAGATTGACACCACGTTAAAACTTTTAGTTGATAATCATAATGAGAGTCTTAGACCATTCAGACGCGCTGCGGGCACGAAGCTTCGTGGGCAGATCGGCAGCACGAGCCATCTAGTTTTGCTGGTCTTCAGTTCGAGTCTCGAAACTGAGAACTTTTTAAATATATTTTTCTTTTCTTTTTTTTAAAATTTGTTTTAGATATTTTTATCCATTATTCCCACACTTACTACGAACTTTTCCAAATCTTATATTACTAATATAAAATTTATTGTGAAAATATTTCTATATTCAAGAGAAATTTTAGGAGTCAAGTTCATGCACATGCGCAGAATTCATTCCTATTCAAAACATTGTGCTCTTAGACCAGATTGACACCATGTTAAAACTTTTAGTTTATAATCATGATGAGAGTCTTACACCATTCAGAAGCTCTGCGTGTACGAAGCTTCGTGGCCAGATCGGCAGCACGAGCTACCTAGTTTTGCTGGTCTTCAGTTCGAGTCTCGAAATTGAGACCTTTTTAAATATATTTTTCTTTTCTTTTTTTTACATTTTTTTTAGATATTTTTATCCTTTATTCCCACACTTACTACGAATTTTTACAAATCTTATACTACTAAAATAAAATTTTATGTCAAAATATTTCTATATTCAAGAGAAATTTTAGGAGTCGAGTTCACGCACATGCGCAGAATTCATTCTTATTCAAAACATTGTGCTTTTAGACCAGAATGACACCACGTTAACACTTTTAGTGGATAATAATAATGAGAGTCTTAGACCATTCAGACGCACTGCGGGTACGAAGCTTCGTGGCCAGATCGACAGCACGAGCCATCTAGTTTTGCTGGTCTTCAGTTCGAGTCTCGAAACTGAGAACTTTTTAAATATATTTTTCTTTTCTTTTTTTTAAGTTTTATTTTAGATATTTTTATCCTTTATTCCCACACTTACTACGAACTTTTCCAAATCTTATACTACTAAAATAAAATTTTATGTCAAAATATTTCTATATTCAAGAGAAATTTTAGGAGCCGAGTTCCCGCACATGCGCAGAATTCATGCCTATTCAAAACATTGTGCTTTTAGACCAGAATGACACCACGTTAAAACTTTTAGTTGATAATCATAATGAGAGTCTTAGACCATTCAGACGCGCTGCGGGCACGAAGCTTCGTGGCCAGATCGGCAGCACGAGCCATCTAGTTTTGCTGGTCTTCAGTTCGAGTCTCGAAACTGAGAAATTTTTCAATATATTTTTCTTTTCTTTTTTTTACATTTTTTTTAGATATTTTTATCCTTTATTCCCACACTTACTACGAACTTTTCCAAATCTTATACTACTAAAATAAAATTTTATGTCAAAATATTTCTATATTCATGAGAAATTTTAGGAGTCGAGTTCACGCACATGCGCAGAATTCATTCCTATTCAAAACATTGTGCGTTTAGACCAGAATGACACCAAGTTAAAACTTTTAGTCTATAATCATAATGAGAGTCTTAGACCATTCACACGCGCTGTGGGTACGCAGCTTCGTGGCCAGATCGGCAGCACGAGCCATCTAGTTTTGCTGGTCTTCAGTTCGAGTCTCGAAACTGAGAACTTTTTAAATATATTTTTCTTTTCTTTTTTTTACATTTTTTTAAGATATTTTTATCCTTTATTCCCACACTTACTACGAACTTTTCCAAATCTTATACTACTAAAATAAAATTTTATGTCAAAATATTTCTATATTCAAGAGAAATTTTAGGAGTCGAGTTCACGCACATGCGCAGAATTCATTCCTATTCAAAACATTGTGCTTTTAGACCAGAATGACACCACGTTAAAACTTTTAGTGGATAATCATAATGAGAGTTTAGACCATTCAGACGCGCTGTGGGTACGAAGCTTCGTGGCCAGATCGGCAGCACGAGCCATCTAGTTTTGCTGGTCTTCAGTTCGAGTCTCGAAACTGAGAACTTTTTAAATATATTTTCTTTTCTTTTTTTTACATTTTTTTTAGATATTTTTATCCTTTATTCCCACACTTACTACGAACTTTTCCAAATCTTATACTACTAAAATAAAATTTTATGTCAAAATATTTCTATATTCATGAGAAATTTTAGGAGTCGAGTTCACGCACATGCGCAGAATTCATTCCTATTCAAAACATTGTGCGTTTAGACCAGAATGACACCAAGTTAAAACTTTTAGTCTATAATCATAATGAGAGTCTTAGACCATTCACACGCGCTGTGGGTACGAAGCTTCGTGGCCAGATCGGCAGCACGAGCCATCTAGTTTTGCTGGTCTTCAGTTCGAGTCTCGAAGCTGAGAACTTTTTAAATATATTTTTCTTTTCTTTTTTTTACATTTTTTTAAGATATTTTTATCCTTTATTCCCACACTTACTACGAACTTTTCCAAATCTTATACTACTAAAATAAAATTTTATGTCAAAATATTTCTATATTCAAGAGAAATTTTAGGAGTCGAGTTCACGCACATGCGCAGAATTCATTCCTATTCAAAACATTGTGCTTTTAGACCAGAATGACACCACGTTAAAACTTTTAGTGGATAATCATAATGAGAGTTTAGACCATTCAGACGCGCTGTGGGTACGAAGCTTCGTGGCCAGATCGGCAGCATGAGCCATCTAGTTTTGCTGGTCTTCAGTTCGAGTCTCGAAACTGAGAACTTTTTAAATATATTTTTCTTTTCTTTTTTTTGCATTTTTTTTAGATATTTTTATCTTTTATTCCCACACTTACTACGAACTTTTCCAAATCTTATACTACTAAAATAAAATTTTATGTCAAAATATTTCTATATTCAAAAGAAATTTTAGGAGTCGAGTTCACGCACATGCGCAGAATTCATTCCTATTCAAAACATTGTGCGTTTAGACCAGAATGACACCACGTTAAAACTTTTAGTGGATAATCATAATAAGAGTCTTAGACCATTCAGACGCGCTGCGGGTACGACGCTTCGTGGCCAGATCGGCAGCACTAGGCATCTAGTTTTGCTGGTCTTCAGTTCGAGTCTCGAAACTGAGAACTTTTTAAATATATTCTTCTTTTCTTTTTTTTACATTTTTTTTAGATATTTTTATCCTTTATTCCCACACTTACTACGAACTTTTCCAAATCTTATGCTACTAAAATAAAATTTTATGTCAAATTATTTCTATATTCAAGAGAAATTTTAGGATTCGAGTTCACGCACATGCGCAGAATTCAATCCTATTCAAAAGATTGTGCTTTTAGACCAGAATGACACCACGTTAAAACTTTTAGTGGATAATCATAATAAGAGTCTTAGACCCTTCAGACGCGCTGCGGGTACGAAGCTTCGTGGCCAGATCGGCAGCACGAGCCATCTAGTTTTGCTGGTCTTCAGTTCGAGTCTCGAAGCTGAGAACTTTTTAAATATATTTTTCTTTTCTTTTTTTTACATTTTTTTTAGATATTTTTATCCTTTATTCCCACACTTACTACGAACTTTTCCAAATCTTATACTACTAAAATAAAATTTTATGTCAAAATATTTCTATATTCAAGAGAAATTTTAGGAGTCGAGTTCACGCACATGCGCAGAATTCATTCCTATTCAAAACATTGTGCTTTTAGATCAGAATGACACCACGTTAAAACTTTTAGTTGATAATCATAATGAGAGTCTTAGACCATTCAGACGCGCTGCAGGTACGAAGATTCGTGGCCAGATCGGCAGCACGAGCCATCTAGTTTTGCTGGTCTTCAATTCGAGTCTGGAAACTGAGAACTTTTTAAATATATTTTTCTTTTCTTTTTTTTACATTTTTTTTAGATATTTTTATCCTTTATTCCCACACTTACTACGAACTTTTCCAAATCTTATACTACTAAAATAAAATTTTATGTCAAAATATTTCTATATTCATGAGAAATTTTAGGAGTCGAGTTCACGCACATGCGCAGAGTTCATTCCTATTCAAAACATTGTGCTTTTGGACAAGAATGACACCACGTTAAAACTTTTAGTGGATAATCATAAAAAGAGTCTTAGACCATTCAGACGCGCTGCAGGTACGAAGATTCGTGGCCAGATCGGCAGCACGAGCCATCTAGTTTTGCTGGTCTTCAGTTCGAGTCTCGAAACTGAGAACTTTTTAAATATATTTTTCTTTTCTTTTTTTTACATTTTTTTTTAGATATTTTTATCCTTTATTCCCACACTTACTACGAACTTTTCAAATCTTATACTACTAAAATAAAATTTTATGTCAAAATATTTCTATATTCAAGAGAAATTTTAGGAGTCGAGTTCACGCACATGCGCAGAATTCATTCCTATTCAAAACATTGTGCTTTTGGACAAGAATGACACCACGTTAAAACTTTTAGTTGATAATCATAATGAGAGTCTTACACCATTCAGAAGCTCTGCGTGTACGAAGCTTCGTGGCCAGATCGGCAGCACGAGCTACCTAGTTTTGCTGGTCTTCAGTTCGAGTCTCGAAATTGAGACCTTTTTAAATATATTTTTCTTTTCTTTTTTTTACATTTTTTTTAGATATTTTTATCCTTTATTCCCACACTTACTACGAATTTTTACAAATCTTATACTACTAAAATAAAATTTTATGTCAAAATATTTCTATATTCAAGAGAAATTTTAGGAGTCGAGTTCACGCACATGCGCAGAATTCATTCCTATTCAAAACATTGTGCTTTTAGACCAGAATGACACCACGTTAACACTTTTAGTGGATAATAATAATGAGAGTCTTAGACCATTCAGACGCACTGCGGGTACGAAGCTTCGTGGCCAGATCGGCAGCACGAGCCATCTAGTTTTGCTGGTCTTCAGTTCGAGTCTCGAAACTGAGAACTTTTTAAATATATTTTTCTTTTCTTTTTTTTAAGTTTTATTTTAGATATTTTTATCCTTTATTCCCACACTTACTACGAACTTTTCCAAATCTTATACTACTAAAATAAAATTTTATGTCAAAATATTTCTATATTCAAGAGAAATTTTAGGAGCCGAGTTCCCGCACATGCGCAGAATTCATGCCTATTCAAAACATTGTGCTTTTAGACCAGAATGACACCACGTTAAAACTTTTAGTTGATAATTATAATGAGAGTCTTAGACCATTCAGACGCGCTGCGGGCACGAAGCTTCGTGGCCAGATCGGCAGCACGAGCCATCTAGTTTTGCTGGTCTTCAGTTCGAGTCTCGAAACTGAGAAATTTTTCAATATATTTTTCTTTTCTTTTTTTTACATTTTTTTTAGATATTTTTATCCTTTATTCCCACACTTACTACGAACTTTTCCAAATCTTATACTACTAAAATAAAATTTTATGTCAAAATATTTCTATATTCATGAGAAATTTTAGGAGTCGAGTTCACGCACATGCGCAGAATTCATTCCTATTCAAAACATTGTGCGTTTAGACCAGAATGACACCAAGTTAAAACTTTTAGTCTATAATCATAATGAGAGTCTTAGACCATTCACACGCGCTGTGGGTACGAAGCTTCGTGGCCAGATCGGCAGCACGAGCCATCTAGTTTTGCTGGTCTTCAGTTCGAGTCTCGAAACTGAGAACTTTTTAAATATATTTTTCTTTTCTTTTTTTTACATTTTTTTAAGATATTTTTATCCTTTATTCCCACACTTACTACGAACTTTTCCAAATCTTATACTACTAAAATAAAATTTTATGTCAAAATATTTCTATATTCAAGAGAAATTTTAGGAGTCGAGTTCACGCACATGCGCAGAATTCATTCCTATTCAAAACATTGTGCTTTTAGACCAGAATGACACCACGTTAAAACTTTTAGTGGATAATCATAATGAGAGTTTAGACCATTCAGACGCGCTGTGGGTACGAAGCTTCGTGGCCAGATCGGCAGCACGAGCCATCTAGTTTTGCTGGTCTTCAGTTCGAGTCTCGAAACTGAGAACTTTTTAAATATATTTTCTTTTCTTTTTTTTACATTTTTTTTAGATATTTTTATCCTTTATTCCCACACTTACTACGAACTTTTCCAAATCTTATACTACTAAAATAAAATTTTATGTCAAAATATTTCTATATTCATGAGAAATTTTAGGAGTCGAGTTCACGCACATGCGCAGAATTCATTCCTATTCAAAACATTGTGCGTTTAGACCAGAATGACACCAAGTTAAAACTTTTAGTCTATAATCATAATGAGAGTCTTAGACCATTCACACGCGCTGTGGGTACGAAGCTTCGTGGCCAGATCGGCAGCACGAGCCATCTAGTTTTGCTGGTCTTCAGTTCGAGTCTCGAAGCTGAGAACTTTTTAAATATATTTTTCTTTTCTTTTTTTTACATTTTTTTAAGATATTTTTATCCTTTATTCCCACACTTACTACGAACTTTTCCAAATCTTATACTACTAAAATAAAATTTTATGTCAAAATATTTCTATATTCAAGAGAAATTTTAGGAGTCGAGTTCACGCACATGCGCAGAATTCATTCCTATTCAAAACATTGTGCTTTTAGACCAGAATGACACCACGTTAAAACTTTTAGTGGATAATCATAATGAGAGTTTAGACCATTCAGACGCGCTGTGGGTACGAAGCTTCGTGGCCAGATCGGCAGCATGAGCCATCTAGTTTTGCTGGTCTTCAGTTCGAGTCTCGAAACTGAGAACTTTTTAAATATATTTTTCTTTTCTTTTTTTTGCATTTTTTTTAGATATTTTTATCTTTTATTCCCACACTTACTACGAACTTTTCCAAATCTTATACTACTAAAATAAAATTTTATGTCAAAATATTTCTATATTCAAAAGAAATTTTAGGAGTCGAGTTCACGCACATGCGCAGAATTCATTCCTATTCAAAACATTGTGCGTTTAGACCAGAATGACACCACGTTAAAACTTTTAGTGGATAATCATAATAAGAGTCTTAGACCATTCAGACGCGCTGCGGGTACGACGCTTCGTGGCCAGATCGGCAGCACTAGGCATCTAGTTTTGCTGGTCTTCAGTTCGAGTCTCGAAACTGAGAACTTTTTAAATATATTCTTCTTTTCTTTTTTTTACATTTTTTTTAGATATTTTTATCCTTTATTCCCACACTTACTACGAACTTTTCCGAATCTTATGCTACTAAAATAAAATTTTATGTCAAATTATTTCTATATTCAAGAGAAATTTTAGGATTCGAGTTCACGCACATGCGCAGAATTCAATCCTATTCAAAAGATTGTGCTTTTAGACCAGAATGACACCACGTTAAAACTTTTAGTGGATAATCATAATAAGAGTCTTAGACCCTTCAGACGCGCTGCGGGTACGAAGCTTCGTGGCCAGATCGGCAGCACGAGCCATCTAGTTTTGCTGGTCTTCAGTTCGAGTCTCGAAGCTGAGAACTTTTTAAATATATTTTTCTTTTCTTTTTTTTACATTTTTTTTAGATATTTTTATCCTTTATTCCCACACTTACTACGAACTTTTCCAAATCTTATACTACTAAAATAAAATTTTATGTCAAAATATTTCTATATTCAAGAGAAATTTTAGGAGTCGAGTTCACGCACATGCGCAGAATTCATTCCTATTCAAAACATTGTGCTTTTAGATCAGAATGACACCACGTTAAAACTTTTAGTTGATAATCATAATGAGAGTCTTAGACCATTCAGACGCGCTGCAGGTACGAAGATTCGTGGCCAGATCGGCAGCACGAGCCATCTAGTTTTGCTGGTCTTCAATTCGAGTCTGGAAACTGAGAACTTTTTAAATATATTTTTCTTTTCTTTTTTTTACATTTTTTTTAGATATTTTTATCCTTTATTCCCACACTTACTACGAACTTTTCCAAATCTTATACTACTAAAATAAAATTTTATGTCAAAATATTTCTATATTCAAGAGAAATTTTAGGAGTCGAGTTCACGCACATGCGCAGAATTCATTCCTATTCAAAACATTGTGCTTTTAGATCAGAATGACACCACGTTAAAACTTTTAGTTGATAATCATAATGAGAGTCTTAGACCATTCAGACGCGCTGCAGGTACGAAGATTCGTGGCCAGATCGGCAGCACGAGCCATCTAGTTTTGCTGGTCTTCAATTCGAGTCTGGAAACTGAGAACTTTTTAAATATATTTTTCTTTTCTTTTTTTTACATTTTTTTTAGATATTTTTATCCTTTATTCCCACACTTACTACGAACTTTTCCAAATCTTATACTACTAAAATAAAATTTTATGTCAAAATATTTCTATATTCATGAGAAATTTTAGGAGTCGAGTTCACGCACATGCGCAGAGTTCATTCCTATTCAAAACATTGTGCTTTTGGACAAGAATGACACCACGTTAAAACTTTTAGTGGATAATCATAAAAAGAGTCTTAGACCATTCAGACGCGCTGCAGGTACGAAGATTCGTGGCCAGATCGGCAGCACGAGCCATCTAGTTTTGCTGGTCTTCAGTTCGAGTCTCGAAACTGAGAACTTTTTAAATATATTTTTCTTTTCTTTTTTTTACATTTTTTTTTAGATATTTTTATCCTTTATTCCCACACTTACTACGAACTTTTCCAAATCTTATACTACTAAAATAAAATTTTATGTCAAAATATTTCTATATTCAAGAGAAATTTTAGGAGTCGAGTTCACGCACATGCGCAGAATTCATTCCTATTCAAAACATTGTGCTTTTGGACAAGAATGACACCACGTTAAAACTTTTAGTTGATAATCATAATCAGAGTCTTACACCATTCAGACGCGCTGCAGGTACGAAGCTTCGTGGCCAGATCGGCAGCACGAGCCATCTAGTTTTGCTGGTCTTCAGTTCGAGTCTCGAAACTGAGAACTTTTTAAATATATTCTTCTTTTCTTTTTTTACATTTTTTTTAGATATTTTTCTCCTTTATTCCCACAATTACTACGAACTTTTCCAAATCTTATACTACTAAAATAAAATTTTATGTCAAAATATTTCTATATTCAAGAGAAATTTTAGAAGTCGAGTTCACGCACATGCGCAGAATTCATTCCTATTCAAAACATTGTGCTTTTAGACCAGAATGACACCACGTTAAAACTTTTAGTGGATAATCATAATGAGAGTCTTAGACCATTCAGACGCGCTGCGGGTACGAAGCTTCGTGGCCAGATCGGCAGCACGAGCCATCTAGTTTTGCTGGTCTTCAGTTCGAGTCTCGAAACTGAGAAATTTTTAAATATATTTTTCTTTTCTTTTTTTTACATTTTTTTAAGATATTTTTATCCTTTATTCCCACACAGAATAAGAACTTTTCCAAATCTTATACTACTAAAATAAAATTTTATGTCAAAATATTTCTATATTCAACAGAAATTTTAGGAGTCGAGTTCACGCACATGCGCAGAATTCATTCCTATTCAAAACATTGTGCTTTTAGACCAGAATGACACCACGTTAAAACTTTTAGTGGATAATCATAATGAGAGTCTTAGACCATTCAGACGCGCTGCGGGTACGACGCTTCGTGGCCAGATCGCCAGCACGAGCCATCTAGTTTTGATGGTCTTCAGTTCGAGTCTCGAAACTGAGAACTTTTTAAATATATTTTTCTTTTCTTTTTTTTACATTTTTTTAGATATTTTTATCCTTTATTCCCACACTTACTACGAACTTTTCCAAATCTTATACTACTAAAATAAAATTTTATGTCAATATATTTCTATATTCAAGAGAAATTTTAGGAGTCGAGTTCACGCACATGCGCAGAATTCATTCCTATTCAAAACATTGTGCTTTTGGACAAGAATGACACCACGTTAAAACTTTTAGTTGATAATCATAATGAGAGTCTTAGACCATTCAGACGCGCTGCAGGTACGAAGCTTCGTGGCCAGATCGGCAGCACGAGCCATCTAGTTTTGCTGGTCTTCAGTTCGAGTCTCGAAACTAAGAACTTTTTAAATATATTCTTCTTTTCTTTTTTTTACATTTTTTTTAGATATTTTTATCCTTTATTCCCACACAGAATAAGAACTTTTCCAAATCTTATACTACTAAAATAAAATTTTATGTCAAAATATTTCTATATTCAACAGAAATTTTAGGAGTCGAGTTCACGCACATGCGCAGAATTCATTCCTATTCAAAACATTGTGCTTTTAGACCAGAATGACACCACGTTAAAACTTTTAGTGGATAATCATAATGAGAGTCTTAGACCATTCAGACGCGCTGCGGGTACGACGCTTCGTGGCCAGATCGCCAGCACGAGCCATCTAGTTTTGATGGTCTTCAGTTCGAGTCTCGAAACTGAGAACTTTTTAAATATATTTTTCTTTTCTTTTTTTTACATTTTTTTAGATATTTTTATCCTTTATTCCCACACTTACTACGAACTTTTCCAAATCTTATACTACTAAAATAAAATTTTATGTCAATATATTTCTAAATTCAAGAGAAATTTTAGGAGTCGAGTTCACGCACATGCGCAGAATTCATTCCTATTCAAAACATTGTGCTTTTGGACAAGAATGACACCACGTTAAAACTTTTAGTTGATAATCATAATGAGAGTCTTAGACCATTCAGACGCGCTGCAGGTACGAAGCTTCGTGGCCAGATCGGCAGCACGAGCCATCTAGTTTTGCTGGTCTTCAGTTCGAGTCTCGAAACTAAGAACTTTTTAAATATATTCTTCTTTTCTTTTTTTTACATTTTTTTTAGATATTTTTATCCTTTATTCCCACACTTACTACGAACTTTTCCAAATCTTATACTACTAAAATAAAATTTTATGTCAAAATATTTCTATATTCAAGAGTAATTTTAGGAGTCGAGTTCACGCACATGCGCAGAATTCATTCCTATTCAAAACATTGTGCTTTTAGACCAGAATGACACCACGTTAAAACTTTTAGTTGATAATCATAATGAGAGTCTTAGACCATTCAGACGCGCTGCAGGTACTACGCTTCGTGGCCAGATCGGCAGCACTAGCCATCTAGTTTTGCTGGTCTTCAGTTCGAGTCTCGAAACTGAGAACTTTCTCAATATATTTTTCTTTTCTTTTTTTAAAGTTTTATTTTAGATATTTTTATCCTTTATTCCCACACTTACTACGAACTTTTCCAAAGCTTATACTACTAAAATAAAATTTTATGTCAAAATATTTCTATATTCAAGAGAAATTTTAGGAGTCGAGTTCAGGCACATGCGCAGAATTCATTCCTATTCAAAACATTGTGCTTTAAGACCAGAATGACACAACGTTAACACTTTTAGTAGATAATCATAATAAGAGTCTTAGACCATTCAGACGCTCTGGGGGTACGAAGCTTCGTGGCCAGATCAGCAGCACGAGCCATCTAGTTATTCTGGTCTTCAGTTCGAGTCTCGAAATTAAAAACGTTTTCAATATATTTTTCTTTTCTTTTTTTTTAAGTTTTATATTAGATATTTTTATCCTTTATTCCCACACTTACTACGAACTTTTCCAAATCTTATACTACTAAAATAAAATTTTATGTCAAAATATTTCTATATTCAAGAGAAATTTTAGGAGTCGAGTTCACGCACATGCGCAGAATTCATTCCTATTCAAAACATTGTGCTTTTAGACCAGAATGACACCACGTCAAAACTTTTAGTGGATAATCATAATGAGAGTCTTAGACCATTCAGACGCGCTGCGGGTACGAAGCTTCGTGGCCAGATAGGCAGCACGAGCCATCTAGTTTTGCTGGTCTTCAGTTCGAGTCTCGAAACTGAGAACTTTTTTAATATATTTTTCTTTTCTTTTTTTTTACATTTTTTTTAGATATTTTTATCCTTTATTCCCACACTTACTACGATCTTTTCCAAATCTTATACTACTAAAATAAAATTTTATGTCAAAATATTTCTATATTCAAGAGAAATTTTAGGAGTCGAGTTCACGCACATGCGCAGAGTTCATTCCTATTCAAAACATTGTGCTTTTAGACCAGAATGACACCACGTTAAAACTTTTAGTGGATAATCATAATGAGAGTCTTAGACCATTCAGAATCGCTGCGGGTACGAAGCTTCGTTGCCAGATCGGCAGCACGAGCCATCTAGTTTTGCTGGTCTTCAGTTCGAGTCTCGAAACTGAGAACTTTTTAAATATATTTTTCTTTTCTTTTTTTTACATTTTTTTTAGATATTTTTATCCTTTATTCCCACACTTACTACGAACTTTTTCAAATCTTATACTACTAAAATAAAATTTTATGTCAAAATATTTCTATATTCAAGAGAAATTTTAGGAGTCGAGTTCACGCACATGCGCAGAATTCATTCCTATTCAAAACATTGTGCTTTTAGACCAGAATGACACCACGTTGAAACTTTTAGTGGATAATCATAATGAGAGTCTTAGACCATTCAGACGCACTGCGGGTACGAAACTTCGTGGCCAGATCGGCAGCCCGAGCCATCTAGTTTTGCTGGTCTTCAGTTCGAGTCTCGAAACTGAGAACTTTTTAAATATATTTTTCTTTTCTTTTTTTTACATTTTTTTTAGATATTTTTATCCTTTATTCCCACACTTACTACGATCTTTTCCAAATCTTATACTACTAAAATAAAATTTTATGTCAAAATATTTCTATATTCAAGAGAAATTTTAGGAGTCGAGTTCACGCACATGCGCAGAATTCATTCCTATTCAAAACATTGTGCTTGAAGACCAGAATGACACCACGTTAACACTTTTAGTGGATAATCATAATGAGAGTCTTAGACCATTCAGACGCTCTGGGGGTACGAAGCTTCGTGGCCAGATCGGCAGCACGAGCCATCTAGTTATTCTGGTCTTCAGTTCGAGTCTCGAAACTAAGAACTTTTTCAATATATTTTTTTTTTCTTTTTTTTTAAGTTTTATGTTAGATATTTTTATCCTTTATTCCCACACTTACTACGAACTTTTCCAAATCTTATACTACTAAAATAAAATTTTATGTCAAAATATTTCTATATTCAAGAGAAATTTTAGGAGTCGAGTTCACGCACATGCTCAGAATTCATTCCTATTCAAAACATTGTGCTTTTAGACCAGAATGACACCACGTTAAAACTTTTAGTGGATAATCATAATGAGAGTCTTAGACCATTCAGACGCTCTGGGGGTACGAAGCTTCGTGGCCAGATCGGCAGCACGAGCCATCTAGTTATTCTGGTCTTCAGTTCGAGTCTCGAAACTAAGAACTTTTTCAATATATTTTTTTTTCTTTTTTTTTAAGTTTTATGTTAGATATTTTTATCCTTTATTCCCACACTTACTACGAACTTTTCCAAATCTTATACTACTAAAATAAAATTTTATGTCAAAATATTTCTATATTCAAGAGAAATTTTAGGAGTCGAGTTCACGCACATGCTCAGAATTCATTCCTATTCAAAACATTGTGCTTTTAGACCAGAATGACACCACGTTAAAACTTTTAGTGGATAATCATAATGAGAGTCTTAGACCATTCAGACGCGCTGCGGGTACGAAGCTTCGTTGCCAGATCGGCAGCACGAGCCATCTAGTTTTGCTGGTCTTCAGTTCGAGTCTCGAAACTGAGAACTTTTTAAATATATTTTTCTTTTCTTTTTTTTACATTTTTTTTAGATATTTTTATCCTTTATTCCCACACTTACTACGAACTTTTTCAAATCTTATACTACTAAAAAAAAATTTTATGTCAAAATATTTCTATATTCAAGAGAAATTTTAGGAGTCGAGTTCACGCACATGCGCAGAATTCATTCCTATTCAAAACATTGTGCTTTTAGACCAGAATGACACCACGTTGAAACTTTTAGTGGATAATCATAATGAGAGTCTTAGACCATTCAGACGCGCTGTGGGTACGAAACTTCGTGGCCAGATCGGCAGCCCGAGCCATCTAGTTTTGCTGGTCTTCAGTTCGAGTCTCGAAACTGAGAACTTTTTAAATATATTTTTCTTTTCTTTTTTTTACATTTTTTTTAGATATTTTTATCCTTTATTCCCACACTTACTACGATCTTTTCCAAATCTTATACTACTAAAATAAAATTTTATGTCAAAATATTTCTATATTCAAGAGAAATTTTAGGAGTCGAGTTCACGCACATGCGCAGAATTCATTCCTATTCAAAACATTGTGCTTGAAGACCAGAATGACACCACGTTAACACTTTTAGTGGATAATCATAATGAGAGTCTTAGACCATTCAGACGCTCTGGGGGTACGAAGCTTCGTGGCCAGATCGGCAGCACGAGCCATCTAGTTATTCTGGTCTTCAGTTCGAGTCTCGAAACTAAGAACTTTTTCAATATATTTTTCTTTTCTTTTTTTTACATTTTTTTTAGATATTTTTATCCTTTATTCCCACACTTACTACGATCTTTTCCAAATCTTATACTACTAAAATAAAATTTTATGTCAAAATATTTCTATATTCAAGAGAAATTTTAGGAGTCGAGTTCACGCACATGCGCAGAATTCATTCCTATTCAAAACATTGTGCTTGAAGACCAGAATGACACCACGTTAACACTTTTAGTGGATAATCATAATGAGAGTCTTAGACCATTCAGACGCTCTGGGGGTACGAAGCTTCGTGGCCAGATCGGCAGCACGAGCCATCTAGTTATTCTGGTCTTCAGTTCGAGTCTCGAAACTAAGAACTTTTTCAATATATTTTTTTTTTCTTTTTTTTTAAGTTTTATGTTAGATATTTTTATCCTTTATTCCCACATTACTACGAACTTTTCCAAATCTTATACTACTAAAATAAAATTTTATGTCAAAATATTTCTATATTCAAGAGAAATTTTAGGAGTCGAGTTCACGCACATGCTCAGAATTCATTCCTATTCAAAACATTGTGCTTTTAGACCAGAATGACACCACGTTAAAACTTTTAGTGGATAATCATAATGAGAGTCTTAGACCATTCAGACGCGCTGCGGGTACGAAGCTTCGTTGCCAGATCGGCAGCACGAGCCATCTAGTTTTGCTGGTCTTCAGTTCGAGTCTCGAAACTGAGAACTTTTAAAATATATTTTTCTTTTCTTATTTTTACATTTTTTTAGATATTTTTATCCTTTATTCCCACACTTACTACGAACTTTTCCAAATCTTATACTACTAAAATAAAATTTTATGTCAAAATATATTTATATTCAAGAGAAATTTTAGGAGTCGAGTTCACGCACATGCGCAGAATTCATTCCTATTCAAAACATTGTGCTTTTAGACCAGAATGACACCACGTTAAAACTTTTAGTGGATAATCATAATGAGAGTCTTAGACCATTCAGACGCGCTGCGGGTACGACGCTTCGTGGCCAGATCGGCAGCACTAGCCATCTAGTTTTGCTGGTCTTCAGTTCGAGTCTCGAAACTGAGAACTTTTTAAATATATTCTTCTTTTCTTTTTTTTACATTTTTTTTAGATATTTTTATCCTTTATTCCCATACTTACTACGAACTTTTCCAAATCTTATGCTACTAAAATAAAATTTTATGTCAAATTATTTCTATATTCAAGAGAAATTTTAGGAGTCGAGTTCACGCACATGCGCAGAATTCATTCCTATTCAAAACATTGTGCTTTTAGATCAGAATGACACCACGTTAAAACTTTTAGTTGATAATCATAATGAGAGTCTTAGACCATTCAGACGCGCTGCAGGTACGAAGATTCGTGGCCAGATCGGCAGCACGAGCCATCTAGTTTTGCTGGTCTTCAATTCGAGTCTCGAAACTGAGAACTTTTGAAATATATTTTTCTTTTCTTTTTTTTACATTTTTTTTAGATATTTTTATCCTTTATTCCCACACTTACTACGAACTTTTCCAAATCTTATACTACTAAAATAAAATTTTATGTCAAAATATTTCTATATTCAAGAGAAATTTTAGGAGTCGAGTTCACGCACATGCGCAGAATTCATTCCTATTCAAAACATTGTGCTTTTAGACCAGAATGACACCACGTTAAAACTTTTAGTGGATAATCATAATGAGAGTCTTAGACCATTCAGAATCGCTGCGGGTACGAAGCTTCGTGGCCAGATCGGCAGCACGAGCCATTTAGTTTTGCTGGTCTTCAGTTCGATTCTCGAAACTGAGAACTTTTTAAATATATTTTTCTTTTCTTTTTTTTACATTTTATAAAGATATTTTTATCCTTTATTCCCACACTTACTAAGAACTTTTCCAAATCTTATACTACTAAAATAACATTTTATGTCAAAATATTTCTATATTCAACAGAAATTTTAGGAGGCGAGTTCACGCACATGCGCAGAATTCATTCCTATTCAAAACATTGTGCTTTTAGACCAGAATGACACCACGTTAAAACTTTTAGTGGATAATCATAATGAGAGTCTTAGACCATTCAGACGCGCTGCGGGTACGACGCTTCGTGGCCAGATCGGCAGCACTAGCCATCTAGTTTTGCTGGTCTTCAGTTCGAGTCTCGAAACTGAGAACTTTTTAAATATATTCTTCTTTTCTTTTTTTTACATTTTTTTTAGATATTTTTATCCTTTATTCCCATACTTACTACGAACTTTTCCAAATCTTATGCTACTAAAATAAAATTTTATGTCAAATTATTTCTATATTCAAGAGAAATTTTAGGAGTCGAGTTCACGCACATGCGCAGAATTCATTCCTATTCAAAACATTGTGCTTTTAGATCAGAATGACACCACGTTAAAACTTTTAGTTGATAATCATAATGAGAGTCTTAGACCATTCAGACGCGCTGCAGGTACGAAGATTCGTGGCCAGATCGGCAGCACGAGCCATCTAGTTTTGCTGGTCTTCAATTCGAGTCTCGAAACTGAGAACTTTTTAAATATATTTTTATTTTCTTTTTTTTACATTTTTTTTTAGATATTTTTATCCTTTATTCCCACACTTACTACGAACTTTTCCAAATCTTATACTACTAAAATATAATTTTATGTCAAAATATTTCTATATTCAAGAGAAATTTTAGGAGTCGAGTTCACGCACATGCGCAGAATTCATTCCTATTCAAAACATTGTGCTTTTGGACAAGAATGACACCACGTTAAAACTTTTAGTTGATAATCATAATGAGAGTCTTAGACCATTCAGACGCGCTGCAGGTACGAAGCTTCGTGGCCAGATTGGCAGCACGAGCCATCTAGTTTTGCTGGTCTTCAGTTCGAGTCTCGAAACTGAGAACTTTTTAAATATATTCTTCTTTTCTTTTTTTACATTTTTTTTAGATATTTTTCTCCTTTATTCCCACAATTACTACGAACTTTTCCAAATCTTATACTACTAAAATAAAATTTTATGTCAAAATATTTCTATATTCAAGAGAAATTTTAGAAGTCGAGTTCACGCACATGCGCAGAATTCATTCCTATTCAAAACATTGTGCTTTTAGACCAGAATGACACCACGTTAAAACTTTTAGTGGATAATCATAATGAGAGTCTTAGACCATTCAGACGCGCTGCGGGTACGAAGCTTCGGTGCCAGATCGGCAGCACGAGCCATCTAGTTTTGCTGGTCTTCAGTTCGAGTCTCGAAACTGAGAAATTTTTAAATATATTTTTCTTTTCTTTTTTTTAAATTTTTTTTAGATATTTTTTTCTTTTATTCCCACACTTACTACGAACTTTTCCAAATCTTATGCTACTAAAATAAAATTTTATGTCAAAATATTTCTATATTCAAGAGAAATTTTAGGAGTCGATTTAACGCACATGCGCAGAATTCATTCCTATTCAAAACATTGTGCTTTTAGACCAGAATGACACCACGTTAAAACTTTTAGTAGATAATCATAATGAGAGTCTTAGACCATTCAGACGTGCTGCGGGTACGAGGCATCTTGGCCAGATCGGCAGCACGAGCCATCTAGTTTTGCTGGTCTTCAGTTCGAGTCTCGAAACTGAGAACTTTTTAAATATATTTTTCTTTTCTTTTTTTTACATTTTTCTTAGATATTTTTATCCTTTATTCCCACACTTACTACGAACTTTTCCAAATCTTATACTACTAAAATAAAATTTTATGTCAATATATTTCTATATTCAAGAGAAATTTTAGGAGTCGAGTTCACGCACATGCGCAGAATTCATTCCTATTCAAAACATTGTGCTTTTGGACAAGAATGACACCACGTTAAAACTTTTAGTTGATAATCATAATGAGAGTCTTAGACCATTCAGACGCGCTGCAGGTACGAAGCTTCGTGGCCAGATCGGCAGCACGAGCCATCTAGTTTTGCTGGTCTTCAGTTCGAGTCTCGAAACTAAGAACTTTTTAAATATATTCTTCTTTTCTTTTTTTTACATTTTTTTTAGATATTTTTATCCTTTATTCCCACACTAACTACGAACTTTTCCAAATCTTATACTACTAAAATAAAATTTTATGTCAAAATATTTCTATATTCAAGAGAAATTTTAGGAGTCGAGTTCACGCACATGCGCAGAATTCATTCCTATACAAAACATTGTGCTTTTAGACCAGAATGACACCACGTTAAAACTTTTAGTGGATAATCGTAATGAGAGTCTTAGACCATTCAGACGCTCTGTGTGTACGAAGCTTCGTGGCCAGATCGGCAGTACGTGCCATCTAGTTTTGCTGGTCTTCAGTTCGAGTCTCGAAACTGAGAACTTTTTCAATATATTTTTCTTTTCTTTTTTTTACATTTTTTTAGATATTTTTATCCTTTATTCCCATACTTACTACGAACTTTTCCAAATCTTATATTACTAAAATAAAATTTTATGTCAAAATATTTCTATATTCAACAGAAATTTTAGGATTCGAGTTCACGCACATGCGCAGAATTCATTCCTATTCAAAACATTGTGCTTTTAGACCAGAATGACACCACGTTAAAACTTTTAGTGGATAATCATAATAAGAGTGTTAGACCCTTCAGACGCGCTGCGGGTACGAAGCTTCGTGGCCAGATCGGCAGCACGAGCCATCTAGTTTTGCTGGTCTTCAGTTCGAGTCTCGAAGCTGAGAACTTTTTAAATATATTTTTCTTTTCTTTTTTTTACATTTTTTTTTAGATATTTTTATCCTTTATTCCCACAATTACGACGAACTTTTCCAAATCTTATACTACTAAAATAAAATTTTATGTCAAAATATTTCTATATTCAAGAGAAATTTTAGGAGTCGAGTTCACGCACATGCGCAGAATTCATTCCTATTCAAAACATTGTGCTTTTAGATCAGAATGACACCACGTTAAAACTTTTAGTTGATAATCATAATGAGAGTCTTAGACCATTCAGACGCGCTGCAGGTACGAAGATTCGTGGCCAGATCGGCAGCACGAGCCATCTAGTTTTGCTGGTCTTCAATTCGAGTCTCGAAACTGAGAACTTTTTAAATATATTTTTCTTTTCTTTTTTTTACATTTTTTTTAGATATTTTTATCCTTTATTCCCACACTTACTACGAACTTTTCCAAATCTTATACTACTAAAATAAAATTTTATGTCAAAATATTTCTATATTCATGAGAAATTTTAGGAGTCGAGTTCACGCACATGCGCAGAATTCATTCCTATTCAAAACATTGTGCTTTTGGACAAGAATGACACCACGTTAAAACTTTTAGTGGATAATCATAAAAAGAGTCTTAGACCATTCAGACGCGCTGCAGGTACGATGATTCGTGGCCAGATCGGCAGCACGAGCCATCTAGTTTTTCTGGTCTTCAGTTCGAGTCTCGAAACTGAGAACTTTTTAAATATATTTTTCTTTTCTTTTTTTTACATTTTTTTTGATATTTTTATCCTTTATTCCCACACTTACTACGAACTTTTCCAAATCTTATACTACTAAAATAAAATTTTATGTCAAAATATTTCTATATTCAAGAGAAATTTTAGGAGTCGAGTTCACGCACATGCGCAGAATTCATTCCTATTCAAAACATTGTGCTTTTGGACAAGAATGACACCACGTTAAAACTTTTAGTTGATAATCATAATGAGAGTCTTAGACCATTCAGACGCGCTGCAGGTACGAAGCTTCGTGGCCAGATCGGCAGCACGAGCCATCTAGTTTTGCTGGTCTTCAGTTCGAGTCTCGAAACTGAGAACTTTTTAAATATATTCTTCTTTTCTTTTTTTACATTTTTTTTAGATATTTTTCTCCTTTATTCCCACAATTACTACGAACTTTTCCAAATCTTATACTACTAAAATAAAATTTTATGTCAAAATATTTCTATATTCAAGAGAAATTTTAGAAGTCGAGTTCACGCACATGCGCAGAATTCATTCCTATTCAAAACATTGTGCTTTTAGACCAGAATGACACCACGTTAAAACTTTTAGTGGATAATCATAATGAGAGTCTTAGACCATTCAGACGCGCTGCGGGCACGACGCTTCGTGGCCAGATCGGCAGCACTAGCCATCTAGTTTTGCTGGTCTTCAGTTCGAGTCTCGAAACTGAGAACTTTTTAAATATATTCTTCTTTTCTTTTTTTTACATTTTTTTTAGATATTTTTATCCTTTAATCCCATACTTACTACGAACTTTTCCAAATCTTATGCTACTAAAATAAAATTTTATGTCAAATTATTTCTATATTCAAGAGAAATTTTAGGAGTCGAGTTCACGCACATGCGCAGAATTCAATCCTATTCAAAAGATTGTGCTTTTAGACCAGAATGACACCACGTTAAAACTTTTAGTGGATAATCATAATAAGAGTCTTAGACCCTTCAGACGCGCTGCGGGTACGAAGCTTCGTGGCCAGATCGGCAGCACGAGCCATCTAGTTTTGCTGGTCTTCAGTTCGAGTCTCGAAGCTGAGAACTTTTTAAATATATTTTTCTTTTCTTTTTTTTACATTTTTTTTAGATATTTTTATCCTTTATTCCCACAATTACGACGAACTTTTCCAAATCTTATACTACTAAAATAAAATTTTATGTCAAAATATTTCTATATTCAAGAGAAATTTTAGGAGTCGAGTTCACGCACATGCGCAGAATTCATTCCTATTCAAAACATTGTGCTTTTAGATCAGAATGACACCACGTTAAAACTTTTAGTTGATAATCATAATGAGAGTCTTAGAACATTCAGACGCGCTGCAGGTACGAAGATTCGTGGCCAGATCGGCAGCACGAGCCATCTAGTTTTGCTGGTCTTCAATTCGAGTCTCGAAACTGAGAACTTTTTAAATATATTTTTCTTTTCTTTTTTTACATTTTTTTTAGATATTTTTCTCCTTTATTCCCACAATTACTACGAACTTTTCCAAATCTTATACTACTAAAATAAAATTTTATGTCAAAATATTTCTATATTCAAAAGAAATTTTAGAAGTCGAGTTCACGCACATGCGCAGAATTCATTCCTATTCAAAACATTGTGCTTTTAGACCAGAATGACACCACGTTAAAACTTTTAGTGGATAATCATAATGAGAGTCTTAGACCATTCAGACGCGCTGCGGGTACGACGCTTCGTGGCCAGATCGGCAGCACGAGCCATCTAGTTTTGCTGGTCTTCAATTCGAGTCTCGAAACTGAGAACTTTTTAAATATATTTTTCTTTTCTTTTTTTACATTTTTTTTAGATATTTTTCTCCTTTATTCCCACAATTACTACGAACTTTTCCAAATCTTATACTACTAAAATAAAATTTTATGTCAAAATATTTCTATATTCAAAAGAAATTTTAGAAGTCGAGTTCACGCACATGCGCAGAATTCATTCCTATTCAAAACATTGTGCTTTTAGACCAGAATGACACCACGTTAAAACTTTTAGTGGATAATCATAATGAGAGTCTTAGACCATTCAGACGCGCTGCGGGTACGACGCTTCGTGGCCAGATCGGCAGCACTAGCCATCTAGTTTTGCTGGTCTTCAGTTCGAGTCTCGAAACTGAGAACTTTTTAAATATATTCTTCTTTTCTTTTTTTTACATTTTTTTTAGATATTTTTATCCTTTAATCCCATACTTACTACGAACTTTTCCAAATCTTATGCTACTAAAATAAAATTTTATGTCAAATTATTTCTATATTCAAGAGAAATTTTAGGAGTCGAGTTCACGCACATGCGCAGAATTCAATCCTATTCAAAAGATTGTGCTTTTAGACCAGAATGACACCACGTTAAAACTTTTAGTGGATAATCATAATAAGAGTCTTAGACCCTTCAGACGCGCTGCGGGTACGAAGCTTCGTGGCCAGATCGGCAGCACGAGCCATCTAGTTTTGCTGGTCTTCAGTTCGAGTCTCGAAACTGAGAACTTTTTAAATATATTTTTCTTTTCTTTTTTTTAAATTTTTTTTAGATATTTTTATCCTTTATTCCCACACTTACTACGAACTTTTCCAAATCTTATACTACTAAAATAAAATTTTATGTCAAAATATTTCTATATTCAACAGAAATTTTAGGAGTCGAGTTCACGCACATGCGCAGAATTCATTCCTATTCAAAACATTGTGCTTTTAGACCAGAATGACACCACGTTAAAACTTTTAGTGGATAATCATAATGAGAGTCTTAGACCATTCAGACGCGCTGCGGGTACGACGCTTCGTGGCCAGATCGGCAGCACGAGCCATCTAGTTTTGATGGTCTTCAGTTCGAGTCTCGAAACTGAGAACTTTTTAAATATATTTTTCTTTTCTTTTTTTTAAATTTTTTTTAGATATTTTTTTCTTTTATTCCCACACTTACTACGAACTTTTCCAAATCTTATGCTAATAAAATAAAATTTTATGTCAAAATATTTCTATATTCAAGAGAAATTTTAGGAGTCGATTTAACGCACATGCGCAGAATTCATTCCTATTCAAAACATTGTGCTTTTAGATCAGAATGACACCACGTTAAAACTTTTAGTTGATAATCATAATGAGAGTCTTAGAACATTCAGACGCGCTGCAGGTACGAAGATTCGTGGCCAGATCGGCAGCACGAGCCATCTAGTTTTGCTGGTCTTCAATTCGAGTCTCGAAACTGAGAACTTTTTAAATATATTTTTCTTTTCTTTTTTTACATTTTTTTTAGATATTTTTCTCCTTTATTCCCACAATTACTACGAACTTTTCCAAATCTTATACTACTAAAATAAAATTTTATGTCAAAATATTTCTATATTCAAGAGAAATTTTAGAAGTCGAGTTCACGCACATGCGCAGAATTCATTCCTATTCAAAACATTGTGCTTTTAGACCAGAATGACACCACGTTAAAACTTTTAGTGGATAATCATAATGAGAGTCTTAGACCATTCAGACGCGCTGCGGGTACGACGCTTCGTGGCCAGATCGGCAGCACTAGCCATCTAGTTTTGCTGGTCTTCAGTTCGAGTCTCGAAACTGAGAACTTTTTAAATATATTCTTCTTTTCTTTTTTTAACATTTTTTTTAGATATTTTTATCCTTTAATCCCATACTTACTACGAACTTTTCCAAATCTTATGCTACTAAAATAAAATTTTATGTCAAATTATTTCTATATTCAAGAGAAATTTTAGGAGTCGAGTTCACGCACATGCGCAGAATTCAATCCTATTCAAAAGATTGTGCTTTTAGACCAGAATGACACCACGTTAAAACTTTTAGTGGATAATCATAATAAGAGTCTTAGACCCTTCAGACGCGCTGCGGGTACGACGCTTCGTGGCCAGATCGGCAGCACGAGCCATCTAGTTTTGATGGTCTTCAGTTCGAGTCTCGAAACTGAGAACTTTTTAAATATATTTTTCTTTTCTTTTTTTTAAATTTTTTTTAGATATTTTTTTCTTTTATTCCCACACTTACTACGAACTTTTCCAAATCTTATGCTAATAAAATAAAATTTTATGTCAAAATATTTCTATATTCAAGAGAAATTTTAGGAGTCGATTTAACGCACATGCGCAGAATTCATTCCTATTCAAAACATTGTGCTTTTAGATCAGAATGACACCACGTTAAAACTTTTAGTTGATAATCATAATGAGAGTCTTAGAACATTCAGACGCGCTGCAGGTACGAAGATTCGTGGCCAGATCGGCAGCACGAGCCATCTAGTTTTGCTGGTCTTCAATTCGAGTCTCGAAACTGAGAACTTTTTAAATATATTTTTCTTTTCTTTTTTTACATTTTTTTTAGATATTTTTCTCCTTTATTCCCACAATTACTACGAACTTTTCCAAATCTTATACTACTAAAATAAAATTTTATGTCAAAATATTTCTATATTCAAGAGAAATTTTAGAAGTCGAGTTCACGCACATGCGCAGAATTCATTCCTATTCAAAACATTGTGCTTTTAGACCAGAATGACACCACGTTAAAACTTTTAGTGGATAATCATAATGAGAGTCTTAGACCATTCAGACGCGCTGCGGGTACGACGCTTCGTGGCCAGATCGGCAGCACTAGCCATCTAGTTTTGCTGGTCTTCAGTTCGAGTCTCGAAACTGAGAACTTTTTAAATATATTCTTCTTTTCTTTTTTTAACATTTTTTTTAGATATTTTTATCCTTTAATCCCATACTTACTACGAACTTTTCCAAATCTTATGCTACTAAAATAAAATTTTATGTCAAATTATTTCTATATTCAAGAGAAATTTTAGGAGTCGAGTTCACGCACATGCGCAGAATTCAATCCTATTCAAAAGATTGTGCTTTTAGACCAGAATGACACCACGTTAAAACTTTTAGTGGATAATCATAATAAGAGTCTTAGACCCTTCAGACGCGCTGCGGGTACGAAGCTTCGTGGCCAGATCGGCAGCACGAGCCATCTAGTTTTGCTGGTCTTCAGTTCGAGTCTCGAAGCTGAGAACTTTTTAAATATATTTTTCTTTTCTTTTTTTTACATTTTTTTTAGATATTTTTATCCTTTATTCCCACAATTACGACGAACTTTTCCAAATCTTATACTACTAAAATAAAATTTTATGTCAAAATATTTCTATATTCAAGAGAAATTTTAGGAGTCGAGTTCACGCACATGCGCAGAATTCATTCCTATTCAAAACATTGTGCTTTTAGATCAGAATGACACCACGTTAAAACTTTTAGTTGATAATCATAATGAGAGTCTTAGACCATTCAGACGCGCTGCAGGTACGAATCTTCGTGGCCAGATCGGCAGCACGAGCCATCTAGTTTTGCTGGTCTTCAATTCGAGTCTCGAAACTGAGAACTTTTTAAATATATTTTTCTTTTCTTTTTTTTAAATTTTTTTTAGATATTTTTATCCTTTATTCCCACACTTACTACGAACTTTTCCAAATCTTATACTACTAAAATAAAATTTTATGTCAAAATATTTCTATATTCAACAGAAATTTTAGGAGTCGAGTTCACGCACATGCGCAGAATTCATTCCTATTCAAAACATTGTGCTTTTAGACCAGAATGACACCACGTTAAAACTTTTAGTGGATAATCATAATGAGAGTCTTAGACCATTCAGACGCGCTGCGGGTACGACGCTTCGTGGCCAGATCGGCAGCACGAGCCATCTAGTTTTGATGGTCTTCAGTTCGAGTCTCGAAACTGAGAACTTTTTAAATATATTTTTCTTTTCTTTTTTTTAAATTTTTTTTAGATATTTTTTTCTTTTATTCCCACACTTACTACGAACTTTTCCAAATCTTATGCTAATAAAATAAAATTTTATGTCAAAATATTTCTATATTCAAGAGAAATTTTAGGAGTCGATTTAACGCACATGCGCAGAATTCATTCCTATTCAAAACATTGTGCTTTTAGACCAGAATGACACCACGTTAAAACTTTTAGTAGATAATCATAATGAGAGTCTTAGACCATTCAGACGTGCTGCGGGTACGAGGCTTCTTGGCCAGATCGGCAGCACGAGCCATCTAGTTTTGCTGGTCTTCAGTTCGAGTCTCGAAACTGAGAACTTTTTAAATATATTTTTCTTTTCTTTTTTTTACATTTTTCTTAGATATTTTTATCCTTTATTCCCACACTTACTACGAACTTTTCCGAATATTATACCACTAAAATAAAATTTTATGTCAAAATATCTCTATATTCAAGAGAAATTTTAGGAGTCGAGCTCATGAACATGCGCAGAATTCATTCCTATTCAAAACATTGTGCTTTTGGACAAGAATGACACCACGTTAAAACTTTTAGTTGATAATCATAATGAGAGTCTTAGACCATTCAGACGCGCTGCAGGTACGAATCTTCGTGGCCAGATCGGCAGCACGAGCCATCTAGTTTTGCTGGTCTTCAGTTCGAGTCTCGAAACTGAGAACTTTTTCAATATCTTTTTCTTTTCTTTTTTTTACATTTTTTTAGATATTTTTATCCTTTATTCCCACACTTACTACGAACTTTTCCAAATCTTATACTACTAAAATAAAATTTTATGTCAATATATTTCTATATTCAACAGAAATTTTAGGAGTCGAGTTCACGCACATGCGCAGAATTCATTCCTATTCAAAACATTGTGCTTTTAGACCAGAATGACACCACGTTAAAACTTTTAGTGGATAATCATAATGAGAGTCTTAGACCATTCAGACGCTCTGCGGGTACGACGCTTCGTGGCCAGATCGGCAGCACTAGCCATCTAGTTTTGCTGGTCTTCAGTTCGAGTCTCGAAACTGAGAACTTTTTAAATATATTCTTCTTTTCTTTTTTTTACATTTTTTTTAGATATTTTTATCCTTTATTCCCATACTTACTACGAACTTTTCCAAATCTTATGCTACTAAAATAAAATTTTATGTCAAATTATTTCTATATTCAAGAGAAATTTTAGGAGTCGAGTTCACGCACATGCGCAGAATTCAATCCTATTCAAAAGATTGTGCTTTTAGACCAGAATGACACCACGTTAAAACTTTTAGTGGATAATCATAATAAGAGTCTTAGACCCTTCAGACGCGCTGCGGGTACGAAGCTTCGTGGCCAGATCGGCAGCACGAGCCATCTAGTTTTGCTGGTCTTCAGTTCGAGTCTCGAAACTGAGAACTTTTTAAATATATTCTACTTTTCTTTTTTTTACATTTTTTTTAGATATTTTTATCCTTTATTCCCATACTTACTACGAACTTTTCCAAATCTTATGCTACTAAAATAAAATTTTATGTCAAATTATTTCTATATTCAAGAGAAATTTTAGGAGTCGAGTTCACGCACATGCGCAGAATTCAATCCTATTCAAAAGATTGTGCTTTTAGACCAGAATGACACCACGTTAAAACTTTTAGTGGATAATCATAATAAGAGTCTTAGACCCTTCAGACGCGCTGCGGGTACGAAGCTTCGTGGCCAGATCGGCAGCACGAGCCATCTAGTTTTGCTGGTCTTCAGTTCGAGTCTCGAAGCTGAGAACTTTTTAAATATATTTTTCTTTTCTTTTTTTTACATTTTTTTTAGATATTTTTATCCTTTATTCCCACACTTACTACGAACTTTTCCAAATCTTATACTACTAAAATAAAATTTTATGTCAAAATATTTCTATATTCAAGAGAAATTTTAGGAGTCGAGTTCACGCACATGCGCAGAATTCATTCCTATTCAAAACATTGTGCTTTTAGATCAGAATGACACCACGTTAAAACTTTTAGTTGATAATCATAATGAGATTCTTAGACCATTCAGACGCGCTGCAGGTACGAAGATTCGTGGCCAGATCGGCAGCACGAGCCATCTAGTTTTGCTGGTCTTCAATTCGAGTCTCGAAACTGAGAACTTTTTAAATATATTTTTCTTTTCTTTTTTTTACATTTTTTTTAGATATTTTTATCCTTTATTCCCACACTTACTACGAACTTTTCCAAATCTTATAATACTAAAATAAAATTTTATGTCAAAATATTTCTATATTCATGAGAAATTTTAGGAGTCGAGTTCACGCACATGCGCAGAATTCATTCCTATTCAAAACATTGTGCTTTTGGACAAGAATGACACCACGTTAAAACTTTTAGTGGATAATCATAAAAAGAGTCTTAGACCATTCAGACGCGCTGCAGGCACGAAGATTCGTGGCCAGATCGGCAGCACGAGCCATCTAGTTTTGCTGGTCTTCAGTTCGAGTCTCGAAACTGAGAACTTTTTAAATATATTTTTCTTTTCTTTTTTTTACATTTTTTTTTAGATATTTTTATCCTTTATTCCCACACTTACTACGAACGTTTCCAAATCTTATACTACTAAAATAAAATTTTATGTCAAAATATTTCTATATTCAAGAGAAATAATAGGAGTCGAGATCACGCACATGCGCAGAATTCATTCCTATTCAAAACATTGTGCTTTTGGACAAGAATGACACCACGTTAAAACTTTTAGTTGATAATCATAATGAGAGTCTTAGACCATTCAGACGCTCTGTGTGTACGAAGCTTCGTGGCCAGATCGGCAGCACGAGCATCTAGTTTTGCTGGTCTTCGGTTCGAGTCTCGAAACTGAGAACTTTTTCAATATATTTTTCTTTTCTTTTTTTTACATTTTTTTTAGATATTTTTATCCTTTATTCCCATACTTACTACGAACTTTTCCAAATCTTATATTACTAAAATAAAATTTTATGTCAAAATATTTCTATATTCAACAGAAATTTTAGGAGTCGAGTTCACGCACATGCGCAGAATTCATTCCTATTCAAAACATTGTGCTTTTAGACCAGAATGACACCACGTTAAAACTTTTAGTGGATAATCATAATGAGAGTCTTAGACCATTCAGACGCTCTGCGGGTACGACGCTTCGTGGCCAGATCGGCAGCACTAGCCATCTAGTTTTGCTGGTCTTCAGTTCGAGTCTCGAAACTGAGAACTTTTTAAATATATTCTTCTTTTCTTTTTTTTACATTTTTTTTAGGTATTTTTATCCTTTATTCCCATACTTACTACGAACTTTTCCAAATCTTATGCTACTAAAATAAAATTTTATGTCAAATTATTTCTATATTCAAGAGAAATTTTAGGAGTCGAGTTCACGCACATGCGCAGAATTCAATCCTATTCAAAAGATTGTGCTTTTAGACCAGAATGACACCACGTTAAAACTTTTAGTGGATAATCATAATAAGAGTCTTAGACCCTTCAGACGCGCTGCGGGTACGAAGCTTCGTGGCCAGATCGGCAGCACGAGCCATCTAGTTTTGCTGGTCTTCAGTTCGAGTCTCGAAGCTGAGAACTTTTTAAATATATTTTTCTTTTCTTTTTTTTACATTTTTTTTAGATATTTTTATCCTTTATTCCCACACTTACTACGAACTTTTCCAAATCTTATACTACTAAAATAAAATTTTATGTCAAAATATTTCTATATTCAAGAGAAATTTTAGGAGTCGAGTTCACGCACATGCGCAGAATTCATTCCTATTCAAAACATTGTGCTTTTAGATCAGAATGACACCACGTTAAAACTTTTAGTTGATAATCATAATGAGAGTCTTAGACCATTCAGACGCGCTGCAGGTACGAAGATTCGTGGCCAGATCGGCAGCACGAGCCATCTAGTTTTGCTGGTCTTCAATTCGAGTCTCGAAACTGAGAACTTTTTAAATATATTTTTCTTTTCTTTTTTTTACATTTTTTTTAGATATTTTTATCCTTTATTCCCACACTTACTACGAACTTTTCCAAATCTTATACTACTAAAATAAAATTTTATGTCAAAATATTTCTATATTCATGAGAAATTTTAGGAGTCGAGTTCACGCACATGCGCAGAATTCATTCCTATTCAAAACATTGTGCTTTTGGACAAGAATGACACCACGTTAAAACTTTTAGTGGATAATCATAAAAAGAGTCTTAGACCATTCAGACGCGCTGCAGGTACGAAGATTTGTGGCCAGATCGGCAGCACGAGCCATCTAGTTTTGCTGGTCTCCAGTTCGAGTCTCGAAACTGAGAACTTTTTAAATATATTTTTCTTTTCTTTTTTTTACATTTTTTTTAGATATTTTTATCCTTTATTCCCACACTTACTACGAACGTTTCCAAATCTTATACTACTAAAATAAAATTTTATGTCAAAATATTTCTATATTCAAGAGAAATTTTAGGAGTCGAGTTCACGCACATGCGCAGAATTCATTCCTATTCAAAACATTGTGCTTTTGGACAAGAATGACACCACGTTAAAACTTTTAGTTGATAATCATAATGAGAGTCTTAGACCATTCAGACGCGCTGCAGGTACGAAGCTTCGTGGCCAGATCGGCAGCACGAGCCATCTAGTTTTGCTGGTCTTCAGTTCGAGTCTCGAAACTGAGAACTTTTTAAATATATTCTTCTTTTCTTTTTTTACATTTTTTTTAGATATTTTTCTCCTTTATTCCCACAATTACTACGAACGTTTCCAAATCTTATACTACTAAAATAAAATTTTATGTCAAAATATTTCTATATTCAAGAGAAATTTTAGAAGTCGAGTTCACGCACATGCGCAGAATTCATTCCTATTCAAAACATTGTGCTTTTAGACCAGAATGACACCACGTTAAAACTTTTAGTGGATAATCATAATGAGAGTCTTAGACCATTCAGACGCGCTGCGGGTACGAAGCTTCGTGGCCAGATCGGCAGCACGAGCCATCTAGTTTTGCTGGTCTTCAGTTCGAGTCTCGAAACTGAGAAATTTTTAAATATATTTTTCTTTTCTTTTTTTTACATTTTTTAAAGATATTTTTATCCTTTATTCCCACACTTACTAAGAACTTTTCCAAATCTTATACTACTAAAATAAAATTTTATGTCAAAATATTTCTATATTCAACAGAAATTTTAGGAGTCGAGTTCACGCACATGCGCAGAATTCATTCCTATTCAAAACATTGTGCTTTTAGACCAGAATGACACCACGTTAAAACTTTTAGTGGATAATCATAATGAGAGTCTTAGACCATTCAGACGCGCTGCGGGTACGACGCTTCGTGGCCAGATCGGCAGCACGAGCCATCTAGTTTTGATGGTCTTCAGTTCGAGTCTCGAAACTGAGAACTTTTTAAATATATTTTTCTTTTCTTTTTTTTAAATTTTTTTTAGATATTTTTTTTATTTATTCCCACACTTACTACGAACTTTTCCAAATCTTATGCTACTAAAATAAAATTTTATGTCAAAATATTTCTATATTCAAGAGAAATTTTAGGAGTCGATTTAACGCACATGCGCAGAATTCATTCCTATTCAAAACATTGTGCTTTTAGACCAGAATGACACCACGTTAAAACTTTTAGTAGATAATCATAATGAGAGTCTTAGACCATTCAGACGTGCTGCGGGTACGAGGCTTCTTGGCCAGATCGGCAGCACGAGCCATCTAGTTTTGCTGGTCTTCAGTTCGAGTCTCGAAACTGAGAACTTTTTAAATATATTTTTCTTTTCTTTTTTTTACATTTTTCTTAGATATTTTTATCCTTTATTCCCACACTTACTAAGAACTTTTCCAAATCTTATACTACTAAAATAAAATTTTATGTCAAAATATTTCTATATTCAACAGAAATTTTAGGAGTCGAGTTCACGCACATGCGCAGAATTCATTCCTATTCAAAACATTGTGCTTTTAGACCAGAATGACACCACGTTAAAACTTTTAGTGGATAATCATAATGAGAGTCTTAGACCATTCAGACGCGCTGCGGGTACGACGCTTCGTGGCCAGATCGGCAGCACGAGCCATCTAGTTTTGATGGTCTTCAGTTCGAGTCTCGAAACTGAGAACTTTTTAAATATATTTTTCTTTTCTTTTTTTTAAATTTTTTTTAGATATTTTTTTTATTTATTCCCACACTTACTACGAACTTTTCCAAATCTTATGCTACTAAAATAAAATTTTATGTCAAAATATTTCTATATTCAAGAGAAATTTTAGGAGTCGATTTAACGCACATGCGCAGAATTCATTCCTATTCAAAACATTGTGCTTTTAGACCAGAATGACACCACGTTAAAACTTTTAGTAGATAATCATAATGAGAGTCTTAGACCATTCAGACGTGCTGCGGGTACGAGGCTTCTTGGCCAGATCGGCAGCACGAGCCATCTAGTTTTGCTGGTCTTCAGTTCGAGTCTCGAAACTGAGAACTTTTTAAATATATTTTTCTTTTCTTTTTTTTACATTTTTCTTAGATATTTTTATTCTTTATTCCCACACTTACTACGAACTTTTCCGAATATTATACTACTAAAATAAAATTTTATGTCAAAATATCTCTATATTCAAGAGAAATTTTAGGAGTCGAGCTCATGAACATGCGCAGAATTCATTCCTATTCAAAACATTGTGCTTTTGGACAAGAATGACACCACGTTAAAACTTTTAGTTGATAATCATAATGAGAGTCTTAGACCATTCAGACGCGCTGCAGGTACGAAGCTTCGTGGCCAGATCGGCAGCACGAGCCATCTAGTTTTGCTGGTCTTCAGTTCGAGTCTCGAAACTGAGAACTTTTTCAATATCTTTTTCTTTTCTTTTTTTTACATTTTTTTAGATATTTTTATCCTTTATTCCCACACTTACTACGAACTTTTCCAAATCTTATACTACTAAAATAAAATTTTATGTCAATATATTTCTATATTCAAGAGAAATTTTAGGAGTCGAGTTCACGCACATGCGCAGAATTCATTCCTATTCAAAACATTGTGCTTTTGGACAAGAATGACACCACGTTAAAACTTTTAGTTGACAATCATAATGAGAGTCTTAGACCATTCAGACGCGCTGCAGGTACGAAGCTTCGTGGCCAGATCGGCAGCACGAGCCATCTAGTTTTGCTGGTCTTCAGTTCGAGTCTCGAAACTAAGAACTTTTTAAATATATTCTTCTTTTCTTTTTTTTACATTTTTTTTAGATATTTTTATCCTTTATTCCCACACTTACTACGAACTTTTCCAAATCTTATACTACTAAAATAAAATTTTATGTCAAAATATTTCTATATTCAAGAGAAATTTTAGGAGTCGAGTTCACGCACATGCGCAGAATTCATTCCTATACAAAACATTGTGCTTTTAGACCAGAATGACACCACGTTAAAACTTTTAGTCGATAATCATAATGAGAGTCTTAGACCATTCAGACGCTCTGTGTGTACGAAGCTTCGTGCCCAGATCGGCAGTACGAGCCATCTAGTTTTGCTGGTCTTCAGTTCGAGTCTCGAAACTGAGAACTTTTTCAATATATTTTTCTTTTCTTTTTTTTACATTTTTTTTAGATATTTTTATCCTTTATTCCCATACTTACTACGAACTTTTCCAAATCTTATATTACTAAAATAAAATTTTATGTCAAAATATTTCTATATTCAAGAGAAATTTTAGGAGTCTAGTTCAAGCACATGCGCAGAATTCATTCCTATTCAAAACATTGTGCTTTTAGACCAGAATGACACCACGTTAAAACTTTTAGTGGATGATCATAATGACAGTCTTAGAACATTCAGACGCGCTGCGTGTACGAAGCTTCGTGGCCAGATCGGCAGCACGAGCCATCTAGTTTTGCTGGTCTTCAGTTCGAGTCTCGAAACTGAGAACTTTTTAAATATATTCTTCTTTTCTTTTTTTTTACATTTTTTTTAGATATTTTTATCCTTTATTCCCACACTTACTACGAACTTTTCCAAATCTTATACTACTAAAATAAAATTTTATGTCAAAATATTTCTATATTCAAGAGAAATTTTAGGAGTCGAGTTCACGCACATGCGCAGAATTCATTCCTATTCAAAACATTGTGCTTTTAGAGCAGAATGACACCACGTTAAAAATTTTAGTGGATAATCATAATGAGAGTCTTAGACCATTCAGACGCGCTGCGGGTACGAAGCTTCGTGGCGAGATCGGCAGCACGAGCCATCTAGTTTTGCTGGTCTTCAGTTCCAGTCTCGAAACTGAGAACTTTTTAAATATATTCTTGTTTTCTTTTTTTACATTTTTTTTAGATATTTTTATCCTTTATTCCCACACTTACTACGAACTTTTCCAAATCTTATACTACTAAAATAAAATTTTATGTCAAAATATTTCTATATTCAAGAGTAATTTTAGGAGTCGAGTTCACGCACATGCGCAGAATTCATTCCTATTCAAAACATTGTGCTTTTAGACCAGAATGACACCACGTTAAAACTTTTAGTTGATAATCATAATGAGAGTCTTAGACCATTCAGACGCGCTGCAGGTACTACGCTTCGTGGCCAGATCGGCAGCACTAGCCATCTAGTTTTGCTGGTCTTCAGTTCGAGTCTCGAAACTAAGAACTTTTTAAATATATTCTTCTTTTCTTTTTTTTACATTTTTTTTAGATATTTTTATCCTTTATTCCCACACTTACTACGAACTTTTCCAAATCTTATACTACTAAAATAAAATTTTATGTCAAAATATTTCTATATTCAAGAGAAATTTTAGGAGTCGAGTTCACGCACATGCGCAGAATTCATTCCTATACAAAATATTGTGCTTTTAGACCAGAATGACACCACGTTAAAAATTTTAGTGGATAATCATAATGAGAGTCTTAGACCATTCAGACGCGCTGCGGGTACGAAGCTTCGTGGCCACATCGGCAGCACGAGCCATCTAGTTTTGCTGGTCTTCAGTTCGAGTCTCGAAACAGAGAACTTTTTAAATATATTTTTCTTTTCTTTTTTTTACATTTTTTTTAGATATTTTTATCGATTATTCCCACACTTACTACGAACTTTTCCAAATCTTATACTACTAAAATAAAATTTTATGTCAAAATATTTCTATATTTAAGAGAAATTTTAGGAGTTGAGTTCACGCACATGCGCAGAATTCATTCCTATTCAAAACATTGTGCTTTTAGACCAGAATTACACCACGTTAACACTTTTAGTGGATAATAATAATGAGAGTCTTAGATCATTCAGACGCACTGCGGGTACGAAGCGTCGTGGCCAGATCGGCAGCACGAGACATCTAGTTTTGCTGGTCTTCAGTTCGAGTCTCGAAACTGAGAACTTTTTAAATATATTTTTCTTTTCTTTTTTTTACATTTTTTTAGATATTTTTATCCTTTATTCCCACACTTACTACGAACTTTTTCAAATCTTATACTACTAAAATAAAATTTTATGTCAAAATATTTCTATATTCAAGAGAAATTTTAGGAGTCGAGTTCAGGCACATGCGCAGAATTCATTCCTATTCAAAACATTGTGCTTTAAGACCAGAATGACACAACGTTAACACTTTTAGTGGATAATCATAATAAGAGTCTTAGACCATTCAGACGCTCTGGGGGTACGAAGCTTCATGGCCAGATCGGCAGCACGAGCCATCTAGTTATTCTGGTCTTCAGTTCGAGTCTCGAAACTAAAAACTTTTTCAATATATATTTCTTTTCTTTTTTTTTAAGTTTTATATTAGATATTTTTATCCTTTATTCCCACACTTACTACGAACTTTTCCAAATCTTATACTACTAAAATAAAATTTTATGTCAAAATATTTCTATATTCAAGAGAAATTTTAGGAGTCGAGTTCACGCACATGCGCAGAATTCATTCCTATTCAAAACATTGTGCTTTTAGACCAGAATGACACCACGTCAAAACTTTTAGTGGATAATCATAATGAGAGTCTTAGACCATTCAGACGCGCTGCGGGTACGAAGCTTCGTGGCCAGATAGGCAGCACGAGCCATCTAGTTTTGCTGGTCTTCAGTTCGAGTCTCGAAACTGAGAACTTTTTTAATATATTTTTCTTTTCTTTTTTTTACATTTTTTTTAGATATTTTTATCCTTTATTCCCACACTTACTACGATCTTTTCCAAATCTTATACTACTAAAATAAAATTTTATGTCAAAATATTTCTATATTCAAGAGAAATTTTAGGAGTCGAGTTCACGCACATGCGCAGAATTCTTTCCTATTCAAAACATTGTGCTTTTAGACTAGAATGACACCACGTTAAAACTTTTAGTGGATAATCATAATGAGAGTCTTAGACCATTCAGACGCGCTGCGGGTACGAAGCTTCGTGTCAGATCGGCAGCACGAGCCATCTAGTTTTGCTGGTCTTCAGTTCGAGTCTCGAAACTAAGAACTTTTTAAATATATTTTTCTTTTCTTTATTTTACATTTTTTTTAGATATTTTTATCCTTTATTCTCACACTTACTACGATCTTTTCCAAATCTTATACTACTAAAATAAAATTTTATGTCGAAATATTTCTATATTCAAGAGAAAGTTTAGGAGTCGAGTTCACGCACATGCGCAGAATTCATTCCTATTCAAAACATTGTGATTTTAGACCAGAATGACACCACGTTAAAACTTTTAGTGGATAATCATAATGAGAGTCTTAGACCATTCAGAATCGCTGCGGGTACGAAGCTTCGTTGCCAGATCGGCAGCACGAGCAATTTAGTTTTGCTGGTCTTCAGTTCGAGTCTCGAAACTGAGAACTTTTTAAATATATTTTTCTTTTCTTTTTTTTACATTTTGTTTAGATATTTTTATCCTTTATTCCCACACTTACTACGAACTTTTTCAAATCTTATACTACTAAAATAAAATTTTATGTCAAAATATTTCTATATTCAAGAGAAATTTTAGGAGTCGAGTTCACGCACATGCGCAGAATTCATTCCTATTCAAAACATTGTGCTTTTAGACCAGAATGACACCACGTTGAAACTTTTAGTGGATAATCATAATGAGAGTCTTAGACCATTCAGACGCGCTGCGGGTACGAAACTTCGTGGCCAGATCGGCAGCCCGAGCCATCTAGTTTTGCTGGTCTTCAGTTCGAGTCTCGAAACTGAGAACTTTTTAAATATATTTTTCTTTTCTTTTTTTTACATTTTTTTTAGATATTTTTATCCTTTATTCCCATACTTACTACGAACTTTTTCAAATCTTATACTACTAAAATAAAATTTTATGTCAAAATATTTCTATATTCAAGAGAAATTTTAGGAGTCGAGTTCAGGCACATGCGCAGAATTCATTCCTATTCAAAACATTGTGCTTTAAGACCAGAATGACACAACGTTAACACTTTTAGTGGATAATCATAATAAGAGTCTTAGACCATTCAGACGCTCTGGGGGTACGAAGCTTCGTGGCCAGATCGGCAGCACGAGCCATCTAGTTATTCTGGTCTTCAGTTCGAGTCTCGAAACTAAAAACTTTTTCAATATATATTTCTTTTCTTTTTTTTTAAGTTTTATATTAGATATTTTTATCCTTTATTCCCACACTTACTACGAACTTTTCCAAATCTTATACTACTAAAATAAAATTTTATGTCAAAATATTTCTATATTCAAGAGAAATTTTAGGAGTCGAGTTCACGCACATGCGCAGAATTCATTCCTATTCAAAACATTGTGCTTTTAGACCAGAATGACACCACGTCAAAACTTTTAGTGGATAATCATAATGAGAGTCTTAGACCATTCAGACGCGCTGCGGGTACGAAGCTTCGTGGCCAGATAGGCAGCACGAGCCATCTAGTTTTGCTGGTCTTCAGTTCGAGTCTCGAAACTGAGAACTTTTTTAATATATTTTTCTTTTCTTTTTTTTACATTTTTTTTAGATATTTTTATCCTTTATTCCCACACTTACTACGATCTTTTCCAAATCTTATACTACTAAAATAAAATTTTATGTCAAAATATTTCTATATTCAAGAGAAATTTTAGGAGTCGAGTTCACGCACATGCGCAGAATTCTTTCCTATTCAAAACATTGTGCTTTTAGACTAGAATGACACCACGTTAAAACTTTTAGTGGATAATCATAATGAGAGTCTTAGACCATTCAGACGCGCTGCGGGTACGAAGCTTCGTTGCCAGATCGGCAGCACGAGCAATTTAGTTTTGCTGGTCTTCAGTTCGAGTCTCGAAACTGAGAACTTTTTAAATATATTTTTCTTTTCTTTTTTTTACATTTTGTTTAGATATTTTTATCCTTTATTCCCACACTTACTACGAACTTTTTCAAATCTTATACTACTAAAATAAAATTTTATGTCAAAATATTTCTATATTCAAGAGAAATTTTAGGAGTCGAGTTCACGCACATGCGCAGAATTCATTCCTATTCAAAACATTGTGCTTTTAGACCAGAATGACACCACGTTGAAACTTTTAGTGGATAATCATAATGAGAGTCTTAGACCATTCAGACGCGCTGCGGGTACGAAACTTCGTGGCCAGATCGGCAGCCCGAGCCATCTAGTTTTGCTGGTCTTCAGTTCGAGTCTCGAAACTGAGAACTTTATAAATATATTTTTCTTTTCTTTTTTTTACATTTTTTTTAGATATTTTTATCCTTTATTCCCACACTTACTACGATCTTTTCCAAATCTTATACTACTAAAATAAAATTTTATGTCAAAATATTTCTATATTCAAGAGAAATTTTAGGAGTCGAGTTCACGCACATGCGCAGAATTCATTCCTATTCAAAACATTGTGCTTGAAGACCAGAATGACACCACGTTAACACTTTTAGTGGATAATCATAATGAGAGTCTTAGACCATTCAGACGCTCTGGGGGTACGAAGCTTCGTGGCCAGATCGGCAGCACGAGCCATCTAGTTATTCTGGTCTTCAGTTCGAGTCTCGAAACTAAGAACTTTTTCAATATATTTTTCTTTTCTTTTTTTTTAAGTTTTATGTTACATATTTTTATCCTTTATTCCCACACTTACTACGAACTTTTCCAAATCTTATACTACTAAAATAAAATTTTATGTCAAAATATTTCTATATTCAAGAGAAATTTTAGGAGTCGAGTTCACGCACATGCGCAGAATTCATTCCTATTCAAAACATTGTGCTTGAAGACCAGAATGACACCACGTTAACACTTTTAGTGGATAATCATAATGAGAGTCTTAGACCATTCAGACGCTCTGGGGGTACGAAGCTTCGTGGCCAGATCGGCAGCACGAGCCATCTAGTTATTCTGGTCTTCAGTTCGAGTCTCGAAACTAAGAACTTTTTCAATATATTTTTCTTTTCTTTTTTTTTAAGTTTTATGTTACATATTTTTATCCTTTATTCCCACACTTACTACGAACTTTTCCAAATCTTATACTACTAAAATAAAATTTTATGTCAAAATATTTCTATATTCAAGAGAAATTTTAGGAGTCGAGTTCACGCACATGCGCAGAATTCATTCCTATTCAAAACATTGTGATTTTAGACCAGAATGACACCACGTTAAAACTTTTAGTGGATAATCATAATGAGAGTCTTAGACCATTCAGAATCGCTGCGGGTACGAAGCTTCGTTGCCAGATCGGCAGCACGAGCAATTTAGTTTTGCTGGTCTTCAGTTCGAGTCTCGAAACTGAGAACTTTTTCAATATATTTTTCTTTTCTTTTTTTTTAAGTTTTATGTTACATATTTTTATCCTTTATTCCCACACTTACTACGAACTTTTCCAAATCTTATACTACTAAAATAAAATTTTATGTCAAAATATTTCTATATTCAAGAGAAATTTTAGGAGTCGAGTTCACGCACATGCGCAGAATTCATTCCTATTCAAAACATTGTGATTTTAGACCAGAATGACACCACGTTAAAACTTTTAGTGGATAATCATAATGAGAGTCTTAGACCATTCAGAATCGCTGCGGGTACGAAGCTTCGTTGCCAGATCGGCAGCACGAGCTATCTAGTTTTTCTGATCTTCAGTTCGAGTCTCGAAACTGAGAACTTTTTCAATATATTTTTCTTTTCTTTTTTTTAAGTTTTATTTTAGATATTTTTATATTTTATTCCCACACTTAATACGAACTTTTCCAAATCTTATACTACTAAAATAAATTTTATGTCAAAATATTTCTATATTCAAGAGAAATTTTAGGAGTCGAGTTAACGCACATGCGCAGAATTCATTCCTATTCAAAACATTGTGCTTTTAGACCAGAATGTGCTTTTAGTTAGACCAGAATGTTAACACTTTTAGTGGATAATCATAATGAGAGTCTTAGACCATTCAGACGCGCTGCGGGTACGAAGCTTCGTGGCCAGATCGGCAGCACGAGACATGTAGTTTTGCTGGTCTTCAGTTCGAGTCTCGAAACTGAGAACTTTTTCAATATATTTTTCTTTTCTTTTTTTTAAGTTTTATTTTAGATATTTTTATCCTTTATTCCCACACTTACTACGAACATTTCCAAATCTTATACTACTAAAATAAAATTTTATGTCAAAATATTTCTATATTCAAGAGAAATTTTAGGAGTCGAGTTCACGCACATGCGCAGAATTCATTCCTATTCAAAACATTGTGCTTTTAGATCAGAATGACACCACGTTAAAACTTTTAGTGGATAATCATAATGAGAGTCTTAGACCATTCAGACTCGCTGCGGGTACGAAGCGTCGTGGCCAGATCGGCAGCACGAGCCATCTAGTTTTGCTGGTCTTCAGTTCGAGTCTCGAAACTGAGAACTTTTTAAATATATTTTTCTTTTCTTTTTTTTACATTTTTTTTAGATATTTTTATCCTTTATTCCCACACTTACTACGAACGTTTCCAAATCTTATACTACTAAAATAAAATTTTATGTCAAAATATTTCTATATTCAAGAGAAATTTTAGGAGTCGAGTTCACGCACATGCGCAGAATTCTTTCCTATTCAAAACATTGTGCTTTTAGACCAGAATGACACCATGTTAAAACTTTTTGTGGATAATCATAATGAGAGTCTTAGACCATTCAGAATCGCTGCGGGTACGAAGCTTCGTGGCCAGATCGGCAGCACGAGCTATCTAGTTTTGCTGGTCTTCAGTTCGAGTCTCGAAACTGAGAACTTTTTAAATATATTTTTCTTTTCTTTTTTTTACATTTTTTTTAGATATTTTTATCCTTTATTCCCACACTTACTATGAACATTTCCAAATCTTATACTATTAAAATAAAATTTTATGTCAAAATATTTCTATATTCAAGAGAAATTTTAGGAGTCGAGTTCACGCACATGCGCAGAATTCTTTCCTATTCAAAACATTGTGCTTTTAGAAAAGAATGACACCATGTTAAAACTTTTTGTTGATAATCATAATGAGAGTCTTAGACCATTCAGAATCGCTGCGGGTACGAAGCTTCGTGGCCAGATCGGCAGCACGAGCCATCTAGTTTTGCTGGTCTTCAGTTCGAGTCTCGAAACTGAGAACTTTTTAAATATATTTTTCTTTTTTTTTTTTATATTTTTTAGATATTTTTATCCTTTATTCCGACTTTTACTACGAACTTTTCTAAATCTTATACTACTAAAATAAAATTTTATGTCAAAATATTTCTATATTCAAGAGAAATTTTAGGAGTCGAGTTCACGCACATGCGCAGAATTCATTCCTATTCAAAACATTGTGCTTTTAGACCAGAATGACACCACGTTAAAACTTTTAGTGGATAATCATAATGAGAGTCTTAGACCATTCAGACTCGATGCGGGTACGAAGCGTCGTGGCGAGATCGGCAGCACGAGACATCTAGTTTTGCTGGTCTTCAGTTCGAGTCTCGAAACTGAGAACTTTTTAAATATATTTTTCTTTTCTTTTTTTTACATTTTTTTAGATATTTTTATCCTTTATTCCCACTGTTACTACGAACTTTTCCAAATCTTATACTACTAAAATAAAATTTTATGTCAAAATATTTCTATATTCAAGAGAAATTTTAGGAGTCGAGTTCACACACATGCGCAGAATTCTTTCCTATTCAAAACATTGTGTTTTTAGACCAGAATGACACAGCGTTAAAACTTTTAGTGGATAATCATAATGAGAGTCTTAGACCATTCAGACGCGCTGCGGGTACGAAGCTTCGTGGCCAGATCGGCAGCACGAGCCATCTAGTTTTGCTGGTCTTCAGTTCGAGTCTCGAAATTGAGAACTTTTTAAATATATTTATCTTTTCTTTTTTTTACATTTTTTTTAGATATTTTTATAATTTATTCCCACACTTACTACGAACTTTTCCAAATTTTATACTACTAAAATAAAATTTTATGTCAAAATATTTCTATATTCAAGAGAAATTTTAGGAGTCGAGTTCACGCACATGCGCAGAATTCATTCCTATTCAAAACATTGTGCTTTTAGACCAGAATGACACCACGTTAAAACTTTTAGTGGATAATTATAATGAGAGTCTTAGACCATTCAGAATCGCTGCGGGTACTAAGCTTCGTGGCCAGATCGGCAGCACGAGCCATCTAGTTTTGCTGGTCTTCAGTTCGAGTCTCGAAACTGAGAACTTTTTAATTATATTTTTCTTTTCTTTTTTTTACATTTTTTTTAGATATTTTTATACTTTATTCCCACACTTACTACGAACTTTTCCAAACCTTATAATACTAAAATAAAATTTTATGTCAAAATATTTCTATATTCAAGAGAAATTTTAGTCGTCGAGTTCACGCACATGCGCAGAATTCATTCCTATTCAAAACATTGTGCTTTTAGACCAGAATGACACCACGTTAAAACTTTTAGTGGATAATCATAATAAGAGTCTTAGACCATACAGAATCGCTGCGGGTACGAAGCTTTATGGCCAGATCGGCAGCAAGAGCCATCTAGTTTTGCTGGTCTTCAGTTCGAGTCTCGAAACTGAGAACTTTTTAAATATATTTTTCTTTTCTTTTTTTTACATTTTTTTAAGATATTTTTATCCTTTATTCCCACACTTACTACGAACTTTTCCAAATCTTATACTACTAAAATAAAATTTTATGTCAAAATATTTCTATATTCAAGAGAAATTTTAGGAGTCGAGTTCACGCACATGCGCAGAATTCATTCCTATTCAAAACATTGTGCTTTTAGACCAGAATGACACCGCGTTAAAACTTTTAGTGGATAATCATAATGAGAGTCTTAGACCATTCAGACGCGCGGCGGGTACGAAGCTTCGTGGCCAGATCGGCAGCACGAGGCATCTAGTTTTGCTGGTCTTCAGTTCGAGTCTCGAAACTGAGAACTTTTTCAATATATTTTTCTTTTCTTTTTTTTAAGTTTAATTTTGATATTTTTATCCTTTATTCCCACACTTACTAGGAACTTTTCCAAATCTTATACTACTAAAATAAAATTTTATGTCAAAATATTTCTATATTCAAAAGAAATTTTAGGAGTCGAGTTCACGCACATGCGCAGAATTCTTTCCTATTCAAAACATTGTGCTTTTAGACCAGAATGACACCATGTTAAAACTTTTTGTTGATAATCATAATGAGAGTCTTAGACCATTCAGAATCGCTGCGGGTACGAAGCTTCGTGGCCAGATCGGCAGCACGAGCCATCTAGTTTTGCTGGTCTTCAGTTCGAGTCTCGAAACTGAGAACTTTTTAAATATATTTTTCTTTTCTTTTTTTTATATTTTTTTAGATATTTTTATCCTTTATTCCGACTTTTACTACGAACTTTTCTAAATCTTATACTACTAAAATAAAATTTTATGTCAAAATATTTCTATATTCAATAGAAATTTTAAGAGTCGAGTTCACGCACATGCGCAGAATTCATTCCTATTCAAAACATTGTGCTTTTAGACCAGAATGACACCACGTTAAAACTTTTAGTGGATAATCATAATGAGAGTCTTAGACCATTCAGACGCGCTGCGGGTACGAAGCTTCGTGGGCAGATCGGCTGCACGAGCCATCTAGTTTTGCTGGTCTTCAGTTCGAGTCTCGAAACTGAGAACTTTTTAAATATATTTTTCTTTTCTTTTTTTTACATTTTTTTAGATATTTTTATCCTTTATTCCGACTTTTACTACGAACTTTTCCAAATCTTATACTACTAAAATAAAATTTTATGTCAAAATATTTCTATATTCAAGAGAAATTTTAGGAGTCGAGTTCAGGCACATGCGCAGAATTCATTCCTATTCAAAACATTGTGCTTTAAGACCAGAATGACACCACGTTAACACTTTTAGTGGATAATCATAATAAGAGTCTTAGACCATTCAGACGCTCTGGGGGTACGAAGCTTCGTGGCCAGAGCGGCAGCACGAGCCATCTAGTTATTCTGGTCTTCAGTTCGAGTCTCGAAACTAAGAACTTTTTCAATATATTTTTCTTTTCTTTTTTTTTAAGTTTTATGTTAGATATTTTTATCCTTTATTCCCACACTTACTACGAACTTTTAAAAACCTTATACTAGTAAAATAAAATTTTATGTCAAAATATTTCTATATTCAAGAGAAATTTTAGGAGTCGAGTTCACGCACATGCGCAGAATTCATTCCTATTCAAAACATTGTGCTTTTAGACCAGAATGACACCACGTTGAAACTTTTATTGGATAATCATAATGAGAGTCTTAGACCTTTCAGACGCGCTGCGGGTACGAAACTTCGTGGCCAGATCGGCAGCACGAGCTATCTAGTTTTTCTGATCTTCAGTTCGAGTCTCGAAACTGAGAACTTTTTCAATATATTTTTCTTTTCTTTTTTTTAAGTTTTATTTTAGATATTTTTATCCTTTATTCCCACACTTAATACGAACTTTTCCAAATCTTATACTACTAAAATAAAATTTTATGTCAAAATATTTCTATATTCAAGAGAAATTTTAGGAGTCGAGTTCACGCACATGCGCAGAATTCATTCCTATTCAAAACATTGTGCTTTTAGACCAGAATGTGCTTTTAGTTAGACCAGAATGTTAACACTTTTAGTGGATAATCATAATGAGAGTCTTAGACCATTCAGACGCTCTGCGGGTACGAAGCTTCGTGGCCAGATCGGCAGCACGAGACATCTAGTTTTGCTGGTCTTCAGTTCGAGTCTCGAAACTGAGAACTTTTTCAATATATTTTTCTTTTCTTTTTTTTAAGTTTTATTTTAGATATTTTTATCATTTATTCCCACACTTACTACGAACTTTTTCAAATCTTATACTACTAAAATAAAATTTCATGTCAAAATATTTCTATATTCAAGAGAAATTTTAGGAGTCGAGTTCACGCACATGCGCAGAATTCATTCCTATTCAAAACAGTGTGCTTTTAGACCAGAATGACACCACGTTAAATCTTTTAGTGGATAATCATAATGAGAGTCTTAGACCATTCAGACGCGCTGCGGGTACGAAGCTTCGAGGGCTGATCGGCTGCACGAGCCATCTAGTTTTGCTGGTCTTCAGTTCGAGTCTCGAAACTGAGAACTTTTTAAATATATTTTTCTTTTCTTTTTTTTACATTTTTTTAGATATTTTTATCCTTTATTCCCACACTTACTACGAACGTTTCCAAATCTTATACTACTAAAATAAAATTTTATGTCAAAATATTTCTATATTCAAGAGAAATTTTAGGAGTCGAGTTCACACACATGCGCAGAATTCTTTCCTATTCAAAACATTGTGCTTTTAGACCAGAATGACACCATGTTAAAACTTTTTGTGGATAATCATAATGAGAGTCTTAGACCATTCAGAATCGCTGCGGGTACGAAGCTTCGTGGCCAGATCGGCAGCACGAGCCATCTAGTTTTGCTGGTCTTCAGTTCGAGTCTCGAAACTGAGAACTTTTTAAATATATTTTTCTTTTCTTTTTTTATATTTTTTTAGATATTTTTATCCTTTATTCCGACTTTTACTACGAACTTTTCCAAATCTTATACTACTAAAATAAAATTTTATGTCAAAATATTTCTATATTCAAAAGAAATTTTAGGAGTCGAGTTCACGCACTTGCGCAGAATTCATTCCTATTCAAAACATTGTGCTTTTAGACCAGAATGACACCACGTTAAAACTTTTAGTGGATAATCATAATGAGAGTCTTAGACCATTCAGACTCGCTGCGGGTACGATGCGTCGTGGCCAGATCGGCAGCACGAGACATCTAGTTTTGCTGGTCTTGAGTTCGAGTCTCGAAACTGAGAACTTTTTAAATATATTTTTCTTTTCTTTTTTTTACATTTTTTTTAGATATTTTTATCCTTTATTCCCACACTTACTACGAACTTTTCCAAATCTTATACTACTAAAATAAAATTTTATGTCAAAATATTTCTATATTCAAGAGAAATTTTAGGAGTCGAGTTCACGCACATGCGCAGAATTCTTTCCTATTCAAAACATTGTGCTTTTAGACCAGAATGACACCATGTTAAAACTTTTTGTGGATAATCATAATGAGAGTCTTAGACCATTCAGATTCGCTGCGGGTACGAAGCTTCGTGGCCAGATCGGCAGCACGAGCCATCTAGTTTTGCTGGTCTTCAGTTCGAGTCTCGAAACTGAGAACTTTTTAAATATATTTATCTTTTCTTTTTTTTACATTTTTTTTAGATATTTTTATCCTTTATTCCCACACTTACTACGAAATTTTCCAAATCTTATAGTACTAAAATGAAATTTTATGTCAAAATATTTCTATATTCAAGAGAAATTTTAGGAGTCGAGTTCACACACATGCGCAGAATTCTTTCCTATTCAAAACATTGTGTTTTTAGACCAGAATGACACAGCGTTAAAACTTTTAGTGGATAATCATAATGAGAGTCTTAGACCATTCAGACGCGCTGCGGGTACGAAGCTTCGTGGCCAGATCGGCAGCGCGAGCCATCTAGTTTTGCTGGTCTTCAGTTCGAGTCTCGAAACTGAGAACTTTTTAAATATATTTATTTTTTCTTTTTTTTACATTTTTTTTAGATATTTTTATCCTTTATTCCCACACTTACTACGAAATTTTCCAAATCTTATAGTACTAAAATGAAATTTTATGTCAAAATATTTCTATATTCAAGAGAAATTTTAGGAGTCGAGTTCACACACATGCGCAGAATTCTTTCCTATTCAAAACATTGTGTTTTTAGACCAGAATGACACAGCGTTAAAACTTTTAGTGGATAATCATAATGAGAGTCTTAGACCATTCAGACGCGCTGCGGGTACGAGGCTTCGTGGCCAGATCGGCAGCACGAGCCATCTAGTTTTGCTGGTCTTCAGTTCGAGTCTCGAAACTGAGAACTTTTTAAATATATTTATCTTTTCTTTTTTTTACATTTTTTTTAGATATTTTTATCCTTTATTCCCACACTTACTACGAACTTTTCCAAATCTTATACTACTAAAATAAAATTTTATGTCAAAATATTTCTATATTCAAGAGAAATTTTAGGAGTCGAGTTCACGCACATGCGCAGAATTCATTCCTATTCAAAACATTGTGATTTAGACCAGAATGACACCACGTTAAAACTTTTAGTGGATAATTATAATGACAGTCTTAGACCATTCAGAATCGCTGCGGGTACTATGCTTCGTGGCCAGATCGGCAGCACGAGCCATCTAGTTTTGCTGGTCTTCAGTTCGAGTCTCGAAACTGAGAACTTTTTAATTATATTTTTCTTTTCTTTTTTTTACATTTTTTTTAGATATTTTTATCCTTTATTCCCACACTTACTACGAACTTTTCCAAATCTTATAGTACTAAAATGAAATTTTATGTCAAAATATTTCTATATTCAAGAAAAATTTTAGGAGTCGAGTTCACACACATGCGCAGAATTCTTTCCTATTCAAAACATTGTGTTTTTAGACCAGAATGACACAGCGTTAAAACTTTTAGTGGATAATCATAATGAGAGTCTTAGACCATTCAGACGCGCTGCGGGTACGAGGCTTCGTGGCCAGATCGGTAGCACGAGCCATCTAGTTTTGCTGGTCTTCAGTTCGAGTCTCGAAACTGAGAACTTTTTAAATATATTTATCTTTTCTTTTTTTTACATTTTTTTTAGATATTTTTATCCTTTATTCCCACACTTACTACGAACTTTTCCAAATCTTATAGTACTAAAATAAAATTTTATGTCAAAATATTTCTATATTCAAGAGAAATTTTAGGAGTCGAGTTCACACACATGCGCAGAATTCTTTCCTATTCAAAACATTGTGTTTTTAGACCAGAATGACACAGCGTTAAAACTTTTAGTGGATAATCATAATGAGAGTCTTAGACCATTCAGACGCGCTGCGGGTACGAGGCTTCGTGGCCAGATCGGCAGCACGAGCCATCTAGTTTTGCTGGTCTTCAGTTCGAGTCTCGAAACTGAGAACTTTTTAAATATATTTATCTTTTCTTTTTTTTACATTTTTTTGAGATATTTTTATCCTTTATTCCCACACTTACTACGAACTTTTCCAAATCTTATACTACTAAAATAAAATTTTATGTCAAAATATTTCTATATTCAAGAGAAATTTTAGGAGTCGAGTTCACGCACATGCGCAGAATTCTTTCCTATTCAAAACATTGTGCTTTTAGACCAGAATGACACCATGTTAAAACTTTTTGTGGATAATCATAATGAGAGTCTTAGACCATTCAGAATCCCTGCGGGTACGAAGCTTCGTGGCCAGATCGGCAGCACGAGCCATCTAGTTTTGCTGGTCTTCAGTTCGAGTCTCGAAACTGAGAACTTTTTAAATATATTTTTCTTTTCTTTTTTTTATATTTTTTTAGATATTTTTATCCTTTATTCCGACTTTTACTACGAACTTTTCTAAATCTTATACTACTAAAATAAAATTTTATGTCAAAATATTTCTATATTCAAGAGAAATTTTAGGAGTCGAGTTCACGCACATGCGCAGAATTCATTCCTATTCAAAACATTGTGCTTTTAGACCAGAATGACACCACGTTAAAACTTTTAGTGGATAATCATAATGAGAGTCTTAGACCATTCAGACTCGATGCGGGTACGAAGCGTCGTGGCGAGATCGGCAGCACGAGACATCTAGTTTTGCTGGTCTTCAGTTCGAGTCTCGAAACTGAGAACTTTTTAAATATATTTTTCTTTTCTTTTTTTTACATTTTTTTTAGATATTTTTATCCTTTATTCCCACACTTACTACGAACTTTTCCAAATCTTATACTACTAAAATAAAATTTTATGTCAAAATATTTCTATATTCAAGAGAAATTTTAGGAGTCGAGTTCACACACATGCGCAGAATTCTTTCCTATTCAAAACATTGTGTTTTTAGACCAGAATGACACAGCGTTAAAACTTTTAGTGGATAATCATAATGAGAGTCTTAGACCATTCAGACGCGCTGCGGGTACGAAGCTTCGTGGCCAGATCGGCAGCGCGAGCCATCTAGTTTTGCTGGTCTTCAGTTCGAGTCTCGAAACTGAGAACTTTTTAAATATATTTATCTTTTCTTTTTTTTACATTTTTTTTTAGATATTTTTATCCTTTATTCCCACACTTACTACGAAATTTTCCAAATCTTATAGTACTAAAATGAAATTTTATGTCAAAATATTTCTATATTCAAGAGAAATTTTAGGAGTCGAGTTCACACACATGCGCAGAATTCTTTCCTATTCAAAACATTGTGTTTTTAGACCAGAATGACACAGCGTTAAAACTTTTAGTGGATAATCATAATGAGAGTCTTAGACCATTCAGACGCGCTGCGGGTACGAGGCTTCGTGGCCAGATCGGCAGCACGAGCCATCTAGTTTTGCTGGTCTTCAGTTCGAGTCTCGAAACTGAGAACTTTTTAAATATATTTATCTTTTCTTTTTTTTACATTTTTTTGAGATATTTTTATCCTTTATTCCCACACTTACTACGAACTTTTCCAAATCTTATACTACTAAAATAAAATTTTATGTCAAAATATTTCTATATTCAAGAGAAATTTTAGGAGTCGAGTTCACGCACATGCGCAGAATTCTTTCCTATTCAAAACATTGTGCTTTTAGACCAGAATGACACCATGTTAAAACTTTTTGTGGATAATCATAATGAGAGTCTTAGACCATTCAGAATCCCTGCGGGTACGAAGCTTCGTGGCCAGATCGGCAGCACGAGCCATCTAGTTTTGCTGGTCTTCAGTTCGAGTCTCGAAACTGAGAACTTTTTAAATATATTTTTCTTTTCTTTTTTTTATATTTTTTTAGATATTTTTATCCTTTATTCCGACTTTTACTACGAACTTTTCTAAATCTTATACTACTAAAATAAAATTTTATGTCAAAATATTTCTATATTCAAGAGAAATTTTAGGAGTCGAGTTCACGCACAGTCGCAGAATTCATTCCTATTCAAAACATTGTGCTTTTAGACCAGAATGACACCACGTTAAAACTTTTAGTGGATAATCATAATGAGAGTCTTAGACCATTCAGACTCGATGCGGGTACGAAGCGTCGTGGCGAGATCGGCAGCACGAGACATCTAGTTTTGCTGGTCTTCAGTTCGAGTCTCGAAACTGAGAACTTTTTAAATATATTTTTCTTTTCTTTTTTTTACATTTTTTTAGATATTTTTATCCTTTATTCCCACACTTACTACGAACTTTTCCAAATCTTATACTACTAAAATAAAATTTTATGTCAAAATATTTCTATATTCAAGAGAAATTTTAGGAGTCGAGTTCACACACATGCGCAGAATTCTTTCCTATTCAAAACATTGTGTTTTTAGACCGGGAATGACACAGCGTTAAAACTTTTAGTGGATAATCATAATGAGAGTCTTAGACCATTCAGACGCGCTGCGGGTACGAAGCTTCGTGGCCAGATCGGCAGCGCGAGCCATCTAGTTTTGCTGGTCTTCAGTTCGAGTCTCGAAACTGAGAACTTTTTAAATATATTTATCTTTTCTTTTTTTTACATTTTTTTAGATATTTTTATCCTTTATTCCCACACTTACTACGAAATTTTCCAAATCTTATAGTACGAAAATGAAATTTTATGTCAAAATATTTCTATATTCAAGAGAAATTTTAGGAGTCGAGTTCACACACATGCGCAGAATTCTTTCCTATTCAAAACATTGTGTTTTTAGACCAGAATGACACAGCGTTAAAACTTTTAGTGGATAATCATAATGAGAGTCTTAGACCATTCAGACGCGCTGCGGGTACGAAGCTTCGTGGCCAGATCGGCAGCACGAGCCATCTAGTTTTGCTGGTCTTCAGTTCGAGTCTCGAAACTGAGAACTTTTTAAATATATTTTTCTTTTCTTTTTTTTATATTTTTTTAGATATTTTTATCCTTTATTCCGACTTTTACTACGAACTTTTCTAAATCTTATACTACTAAAATAATATTTTATGTCAAAATATTTCTATATTCAAGAGAAATTTTAGGAGTCGAGTTCACGCACATGCGCAGAATTCTTTCCTATTCAAAACATTGTGCTTTTAGACCAGAATGACACCATGTTAAAACTTTTTGTGGATAATCATAATGAGAGTCTTAGACCATTCAGACGCGCTGCGGGTACGAGGCTTCGTGGCCAGATCGGCAGCACGAGCCATCTAGTTTTGCTGGTCTTCAGTTCGAGTCTCGAAACTGAGAACTTTTTAAATATATTTATCTTTTCTTTTTTTTACATTTTTTTGAGATATTTTTATCCTTTATTCCCACACTTACTACGAACTTTTCCAAATCTTATACTACTAAAATAAAATTTTATGTCAAAATATTTCTATATTCAAGAGAAATTTTAGGAGTCGAGTTCACGCACATGCGCAGAATTCTTTCCTATTCAAAACATTGTGCTTTTAGACCAGAATGACACCATGTTAAAACTTTTTGTGGATAATCATAATGAGAGTCTTAGACCATTCAGAATCGCTGCGGGTACGAAGCTTCGTGGCCAGATCGGCAGCACGAGCCATCTAGTTTTGCTGGTCTTCAGTTCGAGTCTCGAAACTGAGAACTTTTTAAATATATTTTTCTTTTCTTTTTTTTATATTTTTTTAGATATTTTTATCCTTTATTCCGACTTTTACTACGAACTTTTCTAAATCTTATACTACTAAAATAAAATTTTATGTCAAAATATTTCTATATTCAAGAGAAATTTTAGGAGTCGAGTTCACGCACATGCGCAGAATTCATTCCTATTCAAAACATTGTGCTTTTAGACCAGAATGACACCACGTTAAAACTTTTAGTGGATAATCATAATGAGAGTCTTAGACCATTCAGACTCGATGCGGGTACGAAGCGTCGTGGCGAGATCGGCAGCACGAGACATCTAGTTTTGCTGGTCTTCAGTTCGAGTCTCGAAACTGAGAACTTTTTAAATATATTTTTCTTTTCTTTTTTTTACATTTTTTTTAGATATTTTTATCCTTTATTCCCACACTTACTACGAAATTTTCCAAATCTTATAGTACTAAAATGAAATTTTATGTCAAAATATTTCTATATTCAAGAGAAATTTTAGGAGTCGAGTTCACACACATGCGCAGAATTCTTTCCTATTCAAAACATTGTGTTTTTAGACCAGAATGACACAGCGTTAAAACTTTTAGTGGATAATCATAATGAGAGTCTTAGACCATTCAGACGCGCTGCGGGTACGAGGCTTCGTGGCCAGATCGGCAGCACGAGCCATCTAGTTTTGCTGGTCTTCAGTTCGAGTCTCGAAACTGAGAACTTTTTAAATATATTTATCTTTTCTTTTTTTTACATTTTTTTTAGATATTTTTATCCTTTATTCCCACACTTACTACGAACTTTTCCAAATCTTATACTACTAAAATAAAATTTTATGTCAAAATATTTCTATATTCAAGAGAAATTTTAGGAGTCGAGTTCACGCACATGCGCAGAATTCTTTCCTATTCAAAACATTGTGCTTTTAGACCAGAATGACACCATGTTAAAACTTTTTGTGGATAATCATAATGAGAGTCTTAGACCATTCAGAATCCCTGCGGGTACGAAGCTTCGTGGCCAGATCGGCAGCACGAGCCATCTAGTTTTGCTGGTCTTCAGTTCGAGTCTCGAAACTGAGAACTTTTTAAATATATTTTTCTTTTCTTTTTTTTATATTTTTTTAGATATTTTTATCCTTTATTCCGACTTTTACTACGAACTTTTCTAAATCTTATACTACTAAAATAAAATTTTATGTCAAAATATTTCTATATTCAAGAGAAATTTTAGGAGTCGAGTTCACGCACAGTCGCAGAATTCATTCCTATTCAAAACATTGTGCTTTTAGACCAGAATGACACCACGTTAAAACTTTTAGTGGATAATCATAATGAGAGTCTTAGACCATTCAGACTCGATGCGGGTACGAAGCGTCGTGGCGAGATCGGCAGCACGAGACATCTAGTTTTGCTGGTCTTCAGTTCGAGTCTCGAAACTGAGAACTTTTTAAATATATTTTTCTTTTCTTTTTTTTACATTTTTTTAGATATTTTTATCCTTTATTCCCACACTTACTACGAACTTTTCCAAATCTTATACTACTAAAATAAAATTTTATGTCAAAATATTTCTATATTCAAGAGAAATTTTAGGAGTCGAGTTCACACACATGCGCAGAATTCTTTCCTATTCAAAACATTGTGTTTTTAGACCGGGAATGACACAGCGTTAAAACTTTTAGTGGATAATCATAATGAGAGTCTTAGACCATTCAGACGCGCTGCGGGTACGAAGCTTCGTGGCCAGATCGGCAGCGCGAGCCATCTAGTTTTGCTGGTCTTCAGTTCGAGTCTCGAAACTGAGAACTTTTTAAATATATTTATCTTTTCTTTTTTTTACATTTTTTTAGATATTTTTATCCTTTATTCCCACACTTACTACGAAATTTTCCAAATCTTATAGTACGAAAATGAAATTTTATGTCAAAATATTTCTATATTCAAGAGAAATTTTAGGAGTCGAGTTCACACACATGCGCAGAATTCTTTCCTATTCAAAACATTGTGTTTTTAGACCAGAATGACACAGCGTTAAAACTTTTAGTGGATAATCATAATGAGAGTCTTAGACCATTCAGACGCGCTGCGGGTACGAAGCTTCGTGGCCAGATCGGCAGCACGAGCCATCTAGTTTTGCTGGTCTTCAGTTCGAGTCTCGAAACTGAGAACTTTTTAAATATATTTTTCTTTTCTTTTTTTTATATTTTTTTAGATATTTTTATCCTTTATTCCGACTTTTACTACGAACTTTTCTAAATCTTATACTACTAAAATAAAATTTTATGTCAAAATATTTCTATATTCAAGAGAAATTTTAGGAGTCGAGTTCACCCACATGCGCAGAATTCTTTCCTATTCAAAACATTGTGCTTTTAGACCAGAATGACACCATGTTAAAACTTTTTGTGGATAATCATAATGAGAGTCTTAGACCATTCAGACGCGCTGCGGGTACGAGGCTTCGTGGCCAGATCGGCAGCACGAGCCATCTAGTTTTGCTGGTCTTCAGTTCGAGTCTCGAAACTGAGAACTTTTTAAATATATTTATCTTTTCTTTTTTTTACATTTTTTTGAGATATTTTTATCCTTTATTCCCACACTTACTACGAACTTTTCCAAATCTTATACTACTAAAATAAAATTTTATGTCAAAATATTTCTATATTCAAGAGAAATTTTAGGAGTCGAGTTCACGCACATGCGCAGAATTCTTTCCTATTCAAAACATTGTGCTTTTAGACCAGAATGACACCATGTTAAAACTTTTTGTGGATAATCATAATGAGAGTCTTAGACCATTCAGAATCGCTGCGGGTACGAAGCTTCGTGGCCAGATCGGCAGCACGAGCCATCTAGTTTTGCTGGTCTTCAGTTCGAGTCTCGAAACTGAGAACTTTTTAAATATATTTTTCTTTTCTTTTTTTTATATTTTTTTAGATATTTTTATCCTTTATTCCGACTTTTACTACGAACTTTTCTAAATCTTATACTACTAAAATAAAATTTTATGTCAAAATATTTCTATATTCAAGAGAAATTTTAGGAGTCGAGTTCACGCACATGCGCAGAATTCATTCCTATTCAAAACATTGTGCTTTTAGACCAGAATGACACCACGTTAAAACTTTTAGTGGATAATCATAATGAGAGTCTTAGACCATTCAGACTCGATGCGGGTACGAAGCGTCGTGGCGAGATCGGCAGCACGAGACATCTAGTTTTGCTGGTCTTCAGTTCGAGTCTCGAAACTGAGAACTTTTTAAATATATTTTTCTTTTCTTTTTTTTACATTTTTTTTAGATATTTTTATCCTTTATTCCCACACTTACTACGAACTTTTCCAAATCTTATACTACTAAAATAAAATTTTATGTCAAAATATTTCTATATTCAAGAGAAATTTTAGGAGTCGAGTTCACACACATGCGCAGAATTCTTTCCTATTCAAAACATTGTGTTTTTAGACCAGAATGACACAGCGTTAAAACTTTTAGTGGATAATCATAATGAGAGTCTTAGACCATTCAGACGCGCTGCGGGTACGAAGCTTCGTGGCCAGATCGGCAGCGCGAGCCATCTAGTTTTGCTGGTCTTCAGTTCGAGTCTCGAAACTGAGAACTTTTTAAATATATTTATCTTTTCTTTTTTTTACATTTTTTTTAGATATTTTTATCCTTTATTCCCACACTTACTACGAAATTTTCCAAATCTTATAGTACTAAAATGAAATTTTATGTCAAAATATTTCTATATTCAAGAGAAATTTTAGGAGTCGAGTTCACACACATGCGCAGAATTCTTTCCTATTCAAAACATTGTGTTTTTAGACCAGAATGACACAGCGTTAAAACTTTTAGTGGATAATCATAATGAGAGTCTTAGACCATTCAGACGCGCTGCGGGTACTAAGCTTCGTGGCCAGATCGGCAGCACGAGCCATCTAGTTTTGCTGGTCTTCAGTTCGAGTCTCGAAACTGAGAACTTTTTAATTATATTTTTCTTTTCTTTTTTTTACATTTTTTTTAGATATTTTTATCCTTTATTCCCACACTTACTGCGAACTTTTCCAAATCTTATAGTACTAAAATGAAATTTTATGTCAAAATATTTCTATATTCAAGAGAAATTTTAGGAGTCGAGTTCACGCACATGCGCAGAATTCATTCCTATTCAAAACATTGTGCTTTTAGACCAGAATGACACCACGTTAAAACTTTTAGTGGATAATTATAATGACAGTCTTAGACCATTCAGAATCGCTGCGGGTACTAAGCTTCGTGGCCAGATCGGCAGCACGAGCCATCTAGTTTTGCTGGTCTTCAGTTCGAGTCTCGAAACTGAGAACTTTTTAAATATATTTATCTTTTCTTTTTTTTACATTTTTTTAGATATTTTTATCCTTTATTCCCACACTTACTACGAAATTTTCCAAATCTTATAGTACGAAAATGAAATTTTATGTCAAAATATTTCTATATTCAAGAGAAATTTTAGGAGTCGAGTTCACACACATGCGCAGAATTCTTTCCTATTCAAAACATTGTGTTTTTAGACCAGAATGACACAGCGTTAAAACTTTTAGTGGATAATCATAATGAGAGTCTTAGACCATTCAGACGCGCTGCGGGTACGAAGCTTCGTGGCCAGATCGGCAGCACGAGCCATCTAGTTTTGCTGGTCTTCAGTTCGAGTCTCGAAACTGAGAACTTTTTAAATATATTTTTCTTTTCTTTTTTTTATATTTTTTTAGATATTTTTATCCTTTATTCCGACTTTTACTACGAACTTTTCTAAATCTTATACTACTAAAATAAAATTTTATGTCAAAATATTTCTATATTCAAGAGAAATTTTAGGAGTCGAGTTCACACACATGCGCAGAATTCTTTCCTATTCAAAACATTGTGTTTTTAGACCAGAATGACACAGCGTTAAAACTTTTAGTGGATAATCATAATGAGAGTCTTAGACCATTCAGACGCGCTGCGGGTACGAAGCTTCGTGGCCAGATCGGCAGCGCGAGCCATCTAGTTTTGCTGGTCTTCAGTTCGAGTCTCGAAACTGAGAACTTTTTAAATATATTTATCTTTTCTTTTTTTTACATTTTTTTTAGATATTTTTATCCTTTATTCCCACACTTACTACGAAATTTTCCAAATCTTATAGTACTAAAATGAAATTTTATGTCAAAATATTTCTATATTCAAGAGAAATTTTAGGAGTCGAGTTCACACACATGCGCAGAATTCTTTCCTATTCAAAACATTGTGTTTTTAGACCAGAATGACACAGCGTTAAAACTTTTAGTGGATAATCATAATGAGAGTCTTAGACCATTCAGACGCGCTGCGGGTACTAAGCTTCGTGGCCAGATCGGCAGCACGAGCCATCTAGTTTTGCTGGTCTTCAGTTCGAGTCTCGAAACTGAGAACTTTTTAATTATATTTTTCTTTTCTTTTTTTTACATTTTTTTTAGATATTTTTATCCTTTATTCCCACACTTACTGCGAACTTTTCCAAATCTTATAGTACTAAAATGAAATTTTATGTCAAAATATTTCTATATTCAAGAGAAATTTTAGGAGTCGAGTTCACGCACATGCGCAGAATTCATTCCTATTCAAAACATTGTGCTTTTAGACCAGAATGACACCACGTTAAAACTTTTAGTGGATAATTATAATGACAGTCTTAGACCATTCAGAATCGCTGCGGGTACTAAGCTTCGTGGCCAGATCGGCAGCACGAGCCATCTAGTTTTGCTGGTCTTCAGTTCGAGTCTCGAAACTGAGAACTTTTTAAATATATTTATCTTTTCTTTTTTTTACATTTTTTTAGATATTTTTATCCTTTATTCCCACACTTACTACGAAATTTTCCAAATCTTATAGTACGAAAATGAAATTTTATGTCAAAATATTTCTATATTCAAGAGAAATTTTAGGAGTCGAGTTCACACACATGCGCAGAATTCTTTCCTATTCAAAACATTGTGTTTTTAGACCAGAATGACACAGCGTTAAAACTTTTAGTGGATAATCATAATGAGAGTCTTAGACCATTCAGACGCGCTGCGGGTACGAAGCTTCGTGGCCAGATCGGCAGCACGAGCCATCTAGTTTTGCTGGTCTTCAGTTCGAGTCTCGAAACTGAGAACTTTTTAAATATATTTTTCTTTTCTTTTTTTTATATTTTTTTAGATATTTTTATCCTTTATTCCGACTTTTACTACGAACTTTTCTAAATCTTATACTACTAAAATAAAATTTTATGTCAAAATATTTCTATATTCAAGAGAAATTTTAGGAGTCGAGTTCACGCACATGCGCAGAATTCTTTCCTATTCAAAACATTGTGCTTTTAGACCAGAATGACACCATGTTAAAACTTTTTGTGGATAATCATAATGAGAGTCTTAGACCATTCAGACGCGCTGCGGGTACGAGGCTTCGTGGCCAGATCGGCAGCACGAGCCATCTAGTTTTGCTGGTCTTCAGTTCGAGTCTCGAAACTGAGAACTTTTTAAATATATTTATCTTTTCTTTTTTTTACATTTTTTTGAGATATTTTTATCCTTTATTCCCACACTTACTACGAACTTTTCCAAATCTTATACTACTAAAATAAAATTTTATGTCAAAAAAATTCTATATTCAAGAGAAATTTTAGGAGTCGAGTTCACGCACATGCGCAGAATTCTTTCCTATTCAAAACATTGTGCTTTTAGACCAGAATGACACCATGTTAAAACTTTTTGTGGATAATCATAATGAGAGTCTTAGACCATTCAGAATCGCTGCGGGTACGAAGCTTCGTGGCCAGATCGGCAGCACGAGCCATCTAGTTTTGCTGGTCTTCAGTTCGAGTCTCGAAACTGAGAACTTTTTAAATATATTTTTCTTTTCTTTTTTTTATATTTTTTTAGATATTTTTATCCTTTATTGCGACTTTTACTACGAACTTTTCTAAATCTTATACTACTAAAATAAAATTTTATGTCAAAATATTTCTATATTCAAGAGAAATTTTAGGAGTCGAGTTCACGCACATGCGCAGAATTCATTCCTATTCAAAACATTGTGCTTTTAGACCAGAATGACACCACGTTAAAACTTTTAGTGGATAATCAGAATGAGAGTCTTAGACCATTCAGACTCGATGCGGGTACGAAGCGTCGTGGCGAGATCGGCAGCACGAGACATCTAGTTTTGCTGGTCTTCAGTTCGAGTCTCGAATCTGAGAACTTTTTAAATATATTTTTCTTTTCTTTTTTTTACATTTTTTTTAGATATTTTTATCCTTTATTCCCACACTTACTACGAACTTTTCCAAATCTTATACTACTAAAATAAAATTTTATGTCAAAATATTTCTATATTCAAGAGAAATTTTAGGAGTCGAGTTCACACACATGCGCAGAATTCTTTCCTATTCAAAACATTGTGTTTTTAGACCAGAATGACACAGCGTTAAAACTTTTAGTGGATAATCATAATGAGAGTCTTAGACCATTCAGACGCGCTGCGGGTACGAAGCTTCGTGGCCAGATCGGCAGCGCGAGCCATCTAGTTTTGCTGGTCTTCAGTTCGAGTCTCGAAACTGAGAACTTTTTAAATATATTTATCTTTTCTTTTTTTTACATTTTTTTTAGATATTTTTATCCTTTATTCTCACACTTACTACGAAATTTTCCAAATCTTATAGTACTAAAATGAAATTTTATGTCAAAATATTTCTATATTCAAGAGAAATTTTAGGAGTCGAGTTCACACACATGCGCAGAATTCTTTCCTATTCAAAACATTGTGTTTTTAGACCAGAATGACACAGCGTTAAAACTTTTAGTGGATAATCATAATGAGAGTCTTAGACCATTCAGACGCGCTGCGGGTACGAGGCTTCGTGGCCAGATCGGCAGCACGAGCCATCTAGTTTTGCTGGTCTTCAGTTCGAGTCTCGAAACTGAGAACTTTTTAAATATATTTATCTTTTCTTTTTTTTACATTTTTTTTAGATATTTTTATCCTTTATTCCCACACTTACTACGAACTTTTCCAAATCTTATACTACTAAAATAAAATTTTATGTCAAAATATTTCTATATTCAAGAGAAATTTTAGGAGTCGAGTTCACGCACATGCGCAGAATTCATTCCTATTCAAAACATTGTGCTTTTAGACCAGAATGACACCACGTTAAAACTTTTAGTGGATAATTATAATAACAGTCTTAGACCATTCAGAATCGCTGCGGGTACTAAGCTTCGTGGCCAGATCGGCAGCACGAGCCATCTAGTTTTGCTGGTCTTCAGTTCGAGTCTCGAAACTGAGAACTTTTTAATTATATTTTTCTTTTCTTTTTTTTACATTTTTTTTAGATATTTTTATCCTTTATTCCCACACTTACTACGAACTTTTCCAAATCTTATAGTACTAAAATGAAATTTTATGTCAAAATATTTCTATATTCAAGAGAAATTTTAGGAGTCGAGTTCACACACATGCGCAGAATTCTTTCCTATTCAAAACATTGTGTTTTTAGACCAGAATGACACAGCGTTAAAACTTTTAGTGGATAATCATAATGAGAGTCTTAGACCATTCAGACGCGCTGCGGGTACGAGGCTTCGTGGCCAGATCGGCAGCACGAGCCATCTAGTTTTGCTGGTCTTCAGTTCGAGTCTCGAAACTGAGAACTGTTTAAATATATTTATCTTTTCTTTTTTTTACATTTTTTTTAGATATTTTTATCCTTTATTCCCACACTTACTACGAACTTTTCCAAATCTTATACTACTAAAATAAAATTTTATGTCAAAATATTTCTATATTCAAGAGAAATTTTAGGAGTCGAGTTCACGCACATGCGCAGAATTCTTTCCTATTCAAAACATTGTGCTTTTAGACCAGAATGACACCATGTTAAAACTTTTTGTGGATAATCATAATGAGAGTCTTAGACCATTCAGATTCGCTGCGGGTACGAAGCTTCGTGGCCAGATCGGCAGCACGAGCCATCTAGTTTTGCTGGTCTTCAGTTCGAGTCTCGAAACTGAGAACTTTTTAAATATATTTATCTTTTCTTTTTTTTACATTTTTTTTAGATATTTTTATCCTTTATTCCCACACTTACTACGAACTTTTCCAAATCTTATAGTACTAAAATAAAATTTTATGTCAAAATATTTCTATATTCAAGAGAAATTTTAGGAGTCGAGTTCACACACATGCGCAGAATTCTTTCCTATTCAAAACATTGTGTTTTTAGACCAGAATGACACAGCGTTAAAACTTTTAGTGGATAATCATAATGAGAGTCTTAGACCATTCAGACGCGCTGCGGGTACGAGGCTTCGTGGCCAGATCGGCAGCACGAGCCATCTAGTTTTGCTGGTCTTCAGTTCGAGTCTCGAAACTGAGAACTTTTTAAATATATTTATCTTTTCTTTTTTTTACATTTTTTTTAGATATTTTTATCCTTTATTCCCACACTTACTACGAACTTTTCCAAATCTTATAGTACTAAAATAAAATTTTATGTCAAAATATTTCTATATTCAAGAGAAATTTTAGGAGTCGAGTTCACGCACATGCGCAGAATTCTTTCCTATTCAAAACATTGTGCTTTTAGACCAGAATGACACCATGTTAAAACTTTTTGTGGATAATCATAATGAGAGTCTTAGACCATTCAGAATCCCTGCGGGTACGAAGCTTCGTGGCCAGATCGGCAGCACGAGCCATCTAGTTTTGCTGGTCTTCAGTTCGAGTCTCGAAACTGAGAACTTTTTAAATATATTTTTCTTTTCTTTTTTTTATATTTTTTTAGATATTTTTATCCTTTATTCCGTCTTTTACTACGAACTTTTCTAAATCTTATACTACTAAAATAAAATTTTATGTCAAAATATTTCTATATTCAAGAGAAATTTTAGGAGTCGAGTTCACGCACATGCGCAGAATTCATTCCTATTCAAAACATTGTGCTTTTAGACCAGAATGACACCACGTTAAAACTTTTAGTGGATAATCATAATGAGAGTCTTAGACCATTCAGACTCGATGCGGGTACGAAGCGTCGTGGCGAGATCGGCAGCACGAGACATCTAGTTTTGCTGGTCTTCAGTTCGAGTCTCGAAACTGAGAACTTTTTAAATATATTTTTCTTTTCTTTTTTTTACATTTTTTTTAGATATTTTTATCCTTTATTCCCACACTTACTACGAACTTTTCCAAATCTTATACTACTAAAATAAAATTTTATGTCAAAATATTTCTATATTCAAGAGAAATTTTAGGAGTCGAGTTCACACACATGCGCAGAATTCTTTCCTATTCAAAACATTGTGTTTTTAGACCAGAATGACACAGCGTTAAAACTTTTAGTGGATAATCATAATGAGAGTCTTAGACCATTCAGACGCGCTGCGGGTACGAAGCTTCGTGGCCAGATCGGCAGCGCGAGCCATCTAGTTTTGCTGGTCTTCAGTTCGAGTCTCGAAACTGAGAACTTTTTAAATATATTTATCTTTTCTTTTTTTTACATTTTTTTTAGATATTTTTATCCTTTATTCCCACACTTACTACGAAATTTTCCAAATCTTATAGTACTAAAATGAAATTTTATGTCAAAATATTTCTATATTCAAGAGAAATTTTAGGAGTCGAGTTCACACACATGCGCAGAATTCTTTCCTATTCAAAACATTGTGTTTTTAGACCAGAATGACACAGCGTTAAAACTTTTAGTGGATAATCATAATGAGAGTATTAGACCATTCAGACGCGCTGCGGGTACGAGGCTTCGTGGCCAGATCGGCAGCACGAGCCATCTAGTTTTGCTGGTCTGCAGTTCGAGTCTCGAAACTGAGAACTTTTTAAATATATTTTTCTTTTCTTTTTTTTATATTTTTTTAGATATTTTTATCCTTTATTCCGACTTTTACTACGAACTTTTCTAAATCTTATACTACTAAAATAAAATTTTATGTCAAAATATTTCTATATTCAAGAGAAATTTTAGGAGTCGAGTTCACGCACAGTCGCAGAATTCATTCCTATTCAAAACATTGTGCTTTTAGACCAGAATGACACCACGTTAAAACTTTTAGTGGATAATCATAATGAGAGTCTTAGACCATTCAGACTCGATGCGGGTACGAAGCGTCGTGGCGAGATCGGCAGCACGAGACATCTAGTTTTGCTGGTCTTCAGTTCGAGTCTCGAAACTGAGAACTTTTTAAATATATTTTTCTTTTCTTTTTTTTACATTTTTTTTAGATATTTTTATCCTTTATTCCCACACTTACTACGAACTTTTCCAAATCTTATACTACTAAAATAAAATTTTATGTCAAAATATTTCTATATTCAAGAGAAATTTTAGGAGTCGAGTTCACACACATGCGCAGAATTCTTTCCTATTCAAAACATTGTGTTTTTAGACCAGAATGACACAGCGTTAAAACTTTTAGTGGATAATCATAATGAGAGTCTTAGACCATTCAGACGCGCTGCGGGTACGAAGCTTCGTGGCCAGATCGGCAGCGCGAGCCATCTAGTTTTGCTGGTCTTCAGTTCGAGTCTCGAAACTGAGAACTTTTTAAATATATTTATCTTTTCTTTTTTTTACATTTTTTTTAGATATTTTTATCCTTTATTCCCACACTTACTACGAAATTTTCCAAATCTTATAGTACTAAAATGAAATTTTATGTCAAAATATTTCTATATTCAAGAGAAATTTTAGGAGTCGAGTTCACACACATGCGCAGAATTCTTTCCTATTCAAAACATTGTGTTTTTAGACCAGAATGACACAGCGTTAAAACTTTTAGTGGATAATCATAATGAGAGTCTTAGACCATTCAGACGCGCTGCGGGTACGAAGCTTCGTGGCCAGATCGGCAGCACGAGCCATCTAGTTTTGCTGGTCTTCAGTTCGAGTCTCGAAACTGAGAACTTTTTAAATATATTTTTCTTTTCTTTCTTTTATATTTTTTTAGATATTTTTATCCTTTATTCCGACTTTTACTACGAACTTTTCTAAATCTTATACTACTAAAATAAAATTTTATGTCAAAATATTTCTATATTCAAGAGAAATTTTAGGAGTCGAGTTCACGCACTTGCGCAGAATTCTTTCCTATTCAAAACATTGTGCTTTTAGACCAGAATGACACCATGTTAAAACTTTTTGTGGATAATCATAATGAGAGTCTTAGACCATTCAGAATCCCTGCGGGTACGAAGCTTCGTGGCCAGATCGGCAGCACGAGCCATCTAGTTTTGCTGGTCTTCAGTTCGAGTCTCGAAACTGAGAACTTTTTAAATATATTTATCTTTTCTTTTTTTTACATTTTTTTAGATATTTTTATCCTTTATTCCCACACTTACTACGAAATTTTCCAAATCTTATAGTACTAAAATGAAATTTTATGTCAAAATATTTCTATATTCAAGAGAAATTTTAGGAGTCGAGTTCACACACATGCGCAGAATTCTTTCCTATTCAAAACATTGTGTTTTTAGACCAGAATGACACAGCGTTAAAACTTTTAGTGGATAATCATAATGAGAGTCTTAGACCATTCAGACGCGCTGCGGGTACGAGGCTTCGTGGCCAGATCGGCAGCACGAGCCATCTAGTTTTGCTGGTCTTCAGTTCGAGTCTCGAAACTGAGAACTTTTTAAATATATTTATCTTTTCTTTTTTTTACATTTTTTTTAGATATTTTTATCCTTTATTCCCACACTTACTACGAACTTTTCCAAATCTTATACTACTAAAATAAAATTTTATGTCAAAATATTTCTATATTCAAGAGAAATTTTAGGAGTCGAGTTCACGCACATGCGCAGAATTCATTCCTATTCAAAACATTGTGCTTTTAGACCAGAATGACACCACGTTAAAACTTTTAGTGCATAATTATAATGACAGTCTTAGACCATTCAGAATCGCTGCGGGTACTAAGCTTCGTGGCCAGATCGGCAGCACGAGCCATCTAGTTTTGCTGGTCTTCAGTTCGAGTCTCGAAACTGAGAACTTTTTAAATATATTTTTCTTTTCTTTTTTTTACATTTTTTTTAGATATTTTTATCCTTTATTCCCACACTTACTACGAACTTTTCCAAATCTTATAGTACTAAAATGAAATTTTATGTCAAAATATTTCTATATTCAAGAGAAATTTTAGGAGTCGAGTTCACACACATGCGCAGAATTCTTTCCTATTCAAAACATTGTGTTTTTAGACCAGAATGACACCACGTTAAAACTTTTAGTGGATAATCATAATGAGAGTCTTAGACCATTCAGACTCGATGCGGGTACGAAGCGTCGTGGCGAGATCGGCAGCACGAGACATCTAGTTTTGCTGGTCTTCAGTTCGAGTCTCGAAACTGAGAACTTTTTAAATATATTTTTCTTTTCTTTTTTTTACATTTTTTTTAGATATTTTTATCCTTTATTCCCACACTTACTACGAACTTTTCCAAATCTTATACTACTAAAATAAAATTTTATGTCAAAATATTTCTATATTCAAGAGAAATTTTAGGAGTCGAGTTCACACACATGCGCAGAATTCTTTCCTATTCAAAACATTGTGTTTTTAGACCAGAATGACACAGCGTTAAAACTTTTAGTGGATAATCATAATGAGAGTCTTAGACCATTCAGACGCGCTGCGGGTACGAAGCTTCGTGGCCAGATCGGCAGCGCGAGCCATCTAGTTTTGCTGGTCTTCAGTTCGAGTCTCGAAACTGAGAACTTTTTAAATATATTTATCTTTTCTTTTTTTTACATTTTTTTTAGATATTTTTATCCTTTATTCCCACACTTACTACGAAATTTTCCAAATCTTATAGTACTAAAATGAAATTTTATGTCAAAATATTTCTATATTCAAGAGAAATTTTAGGAGTCGAGTTCACACACATGCGCAGAATTCTTTCCTATTCAAAACATTGTGTTTTTAGACCAGAATGACACAGCGTTAAAACTTTTAGTGGATAATCATAATGAGAGTATTAGACCATTCAGACGCGCTGCGGGTACGAGGCTTCGTGGCCAGATCGGCAGCACGAGCCATCTAGTTTTGCTGGTCTGCAGTTCGAGTCTCGAAACTGAGAACTTTTTAAATATATTTTTCTTTTCTTTTTTTTATATTTTTTTAGATATTTTTATCCTTTATTCCGACTTTTACTACGAACTTTTCTAAATCTTATACTACTAAAATAAAATTTTATGTCAAAATATTTCTATATTCAAGAGAAATTTTAGGAGTCGAGTTCACGCACAGTCGCAGAATTCATTCCTATTCAAAACATTGTGCTTTTAGACCAGAATGACACCACGTTAAAACTTTTAGTGGATAATCATAATGAGAGTCTTAGACCATTCAGACTCGATGCGGGTACGAAGCGTCGTGGCGAGATCGGCAGCACGAGACATCTAGTTTTGCTGGTCTTCAGTTCGAGTCTCGAAACTGAGAACTTTTTAAATATATTTTTCTTTTCTTTTTTTTACATTTTTTTTAGATATTTTTATCCTTTATTCCCACACTTACTACGAACTTTTCCAAATCTTATACTACTAAAATAAAATTTTATGTCAAAATATTTCTATATTCAAGAGAAATTTTAGGAGTCGAGTTCACACACATGCGCAGAATTCTTTCCTATTCAAAACATTGTGTTTTTAGACCAGAATGACACAGCGTTAAAACTTTTAGTGGATAATCATAATGAGAGTCTTAGACCATTCAGACGCGCTGCGGGTACGAAGCTTCGTGGCCAGATCGGCAGCGCGAGCCATCTAGTTTTGCTGGTCTTCAGTTCGAGTCTCGAAACTGAGAACTTTTTAAATATATTTATCTTTTCTTTTTTTTACATTTTTTTTAGATATTTTTATCCTTTATTCCCACACTTACTACGAAATTTTCCAAATCTTATAGTACTAAAATGAAATTTTATGTCAAAATATTTCTATATTCAAGAGAAATTTTAGGAGTCGAGTTCACACACATGCGCAGAATTCTTTCCTATTCAAAACATTGTGTTTTTAGACCAGAATGACACAGCGTTAAAACTTTTAGTGGATAATCATAATGAGAGTCTTAGACCATTCAGACGCGCTGCGGGTACGAAGCTTCGTGGCCAGATCGGCAGCACGAGCCATCTAGTTTTGCTGGTCTTCAGTTCGAGTCTCGAAACTGAGAACTTTTTAAATATATTTTTCTTTTCTTTCTTTTATATTTTTTTAGATATTTTTATCCTTTATTCCGACTTTTACTACGAACTTTTCTAAATCTTATACTACTAAAATAAAATTTTATGTCAAAATATTTCTATATTCAAGAGAAATTTTAGGAGTCGAGTTCACGCACATGCGCAGAATTCTTTCCTATTCAAAACATTGTGCTTTTAGACCAGAATGACACCATGTTAAAACTTTTTGTGGATAATCATAATGAGAGTCTTAGACCATTCAGAATCCCTGCGGGTACGAAGCTTCGTGGCCAGATCGGCAGCACGAGCCATCTAGTTTTGCTGGTCTTCAGTTCGAGTCTCGAAACTGAGAACTTTTTAAATATATTTATCTTTTCTTTTTTTTACATTTTTTTAGATATTTTTATCCTTTATTCCCACACTTACTACGAAATTTTCCAAATCTTATAGTACTAAAATGAAATTTTATGTCAAAATATTTCTATATTCAAGAGAAATTTTAGGAGTCGAGTTCACACACATGCGCAGAATTCTTTCCTATTCAAAACATTGTGTTTTTAGACCAGAATGACACAGCGTTAAAACTTTTAGTGGATAATCATAATGAGAGTCTTAGACCATTCAGACGCGCTGCGGGTACGAGGCTTCGTGGCCAGATCGGCAGCACGAGCCATCTAGTTTTGCTGGTCTTCAGTTCGAGTCTCGAAACTGAGAACTTTTTAAATATATTTATCTTTTCTTTTTTTTACATTTTTTTTAGATATTTTTATCCTTTATTCCCACACTTACTACGAACTTTTCCAAATCTTATACTACTAAAATAAAATTTTATGTCAAAATATTTCTATATTCAAGAGAAATTTTAGGAGTCGAGTTCACGCACATGCGCAGAATTCATTCCTATTCAAAACATTGTGCTTTTAGACCAGAATGACACCACGTTAAAACTTTTAGTGCATAATTATAATGACAGTCTTAGACCATTCAGAATCGCTGCGGGTACTAAGCTTCGTGGCCAGATCGGCAGCACGAGCCATCTAGTTTTGCTGGTCTTCAGTTCGAGTCTCGAAACTGAGAACTTTTTAAATATATTTTTCTTTTCTTTTTTTTACATTTTTTTTAGATATTTTTATCCTTTATTCCCACACTTACTACGAACTTTTCCAAATCTTATAGTACTAAAATGAAATTTTATGTCAAAATATTTCTATATTCAAGAGAAATTTTAGGAGTCGAGTTCACACACATGCGCAGAATTCTTTCCTATTCAAAACATTGTGTTTTTAGACCAGAATGACACAGCGTTAAAACTTTTAGTGGATAATCATAATGAGAGTCTTAGACCATTCAGACGCGCTGCGGGTACGAGGCTTCGTGGCCAGATCGGCAGCACGAGCCATCTAGTTTTGCTGGTCTTCAGTTCGAGTCTCGAAACTGAGAACTTTTTAAATATATTTATCTTTTCTTTTTTTTACATTTTTTTTAGATATTTTTATCCTTTATTCCCACACTTACTACGAACTTTTCCAAATCTTATACTACTAAAATAAAATTTTATATCAAAATATTTCTATATTCAAGAGAAATTTTAGGAGTCGAGTTCACGCATATGCGCAAAATTCATTCCTATTCAAAACATTGTGCTTTTAGACCAGAATGACACCACGTTAACACTTTTAGTGGATAATCATAATCAGAGTCTTAGACCTTTCAGACGCACTGTGGGTACGAAGCTTCGTGGCCAGATCGGCATCACGAGCCATCTAGTTTTTCTGATCTTCAGTTCGAGTCTCGAAACTGAGAACTTTTTCAATATATTTTTCTTTTCTTTTTTTACATTTTTTTTAGATATTTTTATACTTTATTCCCACACTTACTACGAACTTTTCCAAATCTTATACTACTAAAATAAAATTTTATGTCAAAATATTTCTATATTCAAGAGAAATTTTAGTCGTCGAGTTCACGCACATGCGCAGAATTCATTCCTATTCAAAACATTGTGCTTTTAGACCAGAATGACGCCACGTTAAAACTTTTAGTGGATAATCATAATAAGAGTCTTAGACCATACAGAATCGCTGCGGGTACGAAGATTCATGGCCAGATCGGCAGCACGAGCCATCTAGTTTTGCTGGTCTTCAGTTCGAGTCTCGAAACAGAGAACTTTTTAAATATATTTTTCTTTTCTTTTTTTTACATTTTTTTTAGATATTTTTATCCTTTATTCCCACACTTACTACGAACTTTTCCAAATCTTATACTACTAAAATAAAAATTTATGTCAAAATATTTCTATATTCAATAGAAATTTTAGGAGTCGAGTTCACGCACATGCGCAGAATTCATTCCTATTCAAAACATTGTGCTTTTAGACCAGAATGACACCACGTTAAAACTTTTAGTGGATAATCATAATGAGAGTCTTAGACCATTCAGACGCGGTGCGGGTACGAAGTTTCGTGGCCAGATCGGCAGCACGAGACATCTAGTTTCGCTGGTCTTCAGTTCGAGTCTCGAAACTGAGAACTTTTTCAATATATTTTTCTTTTCTTTTTTTTAAGTTTAATTTTGATATTTTTATCCTTTATTCCCACACTTACTACGAACTTTTCCAAATCTTATACTACTAAAATAAAATTTTATGTCAAAATATTTCTATATTCAAGAGAAATTTTAGGAGTCGAGTTCACGCACATGCGCAGAATTCATTCCTATTCAAAACATTGTGCTTTTAGACCAGAATGTGCTTTTAGTTAGACCAGAATGTTAACACTTTTAGTGGATAATCATAATGAGAGTCTTAGACCATTCAGACGCGCTGCGGGTACGAATCTTCGTGGCCAGATCGGCAGCACGAGACATCTAGTTTTGCTGGTCTTCAGTTCGAGTCTCGAAACTGAGAACTTTTTCAATATATTTTTCTTTTCTTTTTTTAACATTTTTTTTTAGATATTTTTATCCTTTATTCCCACACTTACTACGAACTTTTCCAAATCTTATACTACTAAAATAAAATTTTATGTCAAAATATTTCTATATTCAATAGAAATTTGAGGAGTCGAGTTCACGCACATGCGCAGAATTCATTCCTATTCAAAACATTGTGCTTTTAGACCAGAATGACACCACGTTAAAACTTTTAGTGGATAATCATAATGAGAGTCTTAGACCATTCAGACGCGCTGCGGGAACGAAGCTTCGTGGGCAGATCGGCTGCACGAGCCATCTAGTTTTGCTGGTCTTCAGTTCGAGTCTCGAAACTGAGAACTTTTTCAATATATTTTTCTTTTCTTTTTTTTACATTTTTTTTAGATATTTTTATACTTTATTCCCACACTTACTACGAACTTTTCCAAATCTTATAGTACTAAAATGAAATTTTATGTCAAAATATTTCTATATTCAAGAGAAATTTTAGGAGTCGAGTTCACACACATGCGCAGAATTCTTTCCTATTCAAAACATTGTGTTTTTAGACCAGAATGACACAGCGTTAAAACTTTTAGTGGATAATCATAATGAGAGTCTTAGACCATTCAGACGCGCTGCGGGTACGAGGCTTCGTGGCCAGATCGGCAGCACGAGCCATCTAGTTTTGCTGGTCTTCAGTTCGAGTCTCGAAACTGAGAACTTTTTAAATATATTTATCTTTTCTTTTTTTTACATTTTTTTTAGATATTTTTATCCTTTATTCCCACACTTACTACGAACTTTTCCAAATCTTATACTACTAAAATAAAATTTTATATCAAAATATTTCTATATTCAAGAGAAATTTTAGGAGTCGAGTTCACGCATATGCGCAAAATTCATTCCTATTCAAAACATTGTGCTTTTAGACCAGAATGACACCACGTTAACACTTTTAGTGGATAATCATAATCAGAGTCTTAGACCTTTCAGACGCACTGTGGGTACGAAGCTTCGTGGCCAGATCGGCATCACGAGCCATCTAGTTTTTCTGATCTTCAGTTCGAGTCTCGAAACTGAGAACTTTTTCAATATATTTTTCTTTTCTTTTTTTACATTTTTTTTAGATATTTTTATACTTTATTCCCACACTTACTACGAACTTTTCCAAATCTTATACTACTAAAATAAAATTTTATGTCAAAATATTTCTATATTCAAGAGAAATTTTAGTCGTCGAGTTCACGCACATGCGCAGAATTCATTCCTATTCAAAACATTGTGCTTTTAGACCAGAATGACGCCACGTTAAAACTTTTAGTGGATAATCATAATAAGAGTCTTAGACCATACAGAATCGCTGCGGGTACGAAGATTCATGGCCAGATCGGCAGCACGAGCCATCTAGTTTTGCTGGTCTTCAGTTCGAGTCTCGAAACAGAGAACTTTTTAAATATATTTTTCTTTTCTTTTTTTTACATTTTTTTTAGATATTTTTATCCTTTATTCCCACACTTACTACGAACTTTTCCAAATCTTATACTACTAAAATAAAAATTTATGTCAAAATATTTCTATATTCAATAGAAATTTTAGGAGTCGAGTTCACGCACATGCGCAGAATTCATTCCTATTCAAAACATTGTGCTTTTAGACCAGAATGACACCACGTTAAAACTTTTAGTGGATAATCATAATGAGAGTCTTAGACCATTCAGACGCGGTGCGGGTACGAAGTTTCGTGGCCAGATCGGCAGCACGAGACATCTAGTTTCGCTGGTCTTCAGTTCGAGTCTCGAAACTGAGAACTTTTTCAATATATTTTTCTTTTCTTTTTTTTAAGTTTAATTTTGATATTTTTATCCTTTATTCCCACACTTACTACGAACTTTTCCAAATCTTATACTACTAAAATAAAATTTTATGTCAAAATATTTCTATATTCAAGAGAAATTTTAGGAGTCGAGTTCACGCACATGCGCAGAATTCATTCCTATTCAAAACATTGTGCTTTTAGACCAGAATGTGCTTTTAGTTAGACCAGAATGTTAACACTTTTAGTGGATAATCATAATGAGAGTCTTAGACCATTCAGACGCGCTGCGGGTACGAATCTTCGTGGCCAGATCGGCAGCACGAGACATCTAGTTTTGCTGGTCTTCAGTTCGAGTCTCGAAACTGAGAACTTTTTCAATATATTTTTCTTTTCTTTTTTTAACATTTTTTTTTAGATATTTTTATCCTTTATTCCCACACTTACTACGAACTTTTCCAAATCTTATACTACTAAAATAAAATTTTATGTCAAAATATTTCTATATTCAATAGAAATTTGAGGAGTCGAGTTCACGCACATGCGCAGAATTCATTCCTATTCAAAACATTGTGCTTTTAGACCAGAATGACACCACGTTAAAACTTTTAGTGGATAATCATAATGAGAGTCTTAGACCATTCAGACGCGCTGCGGGAACGAAGCTTCGTGGGCAGATCGGCTGCACGAGCCATCTAGTTTTGCTGGTCTTCAGTTCGAGTCTCGAAACTGAGAACTTTTTCAATATATTTTTCTTTTCTTTTTTTTACATTTTTTTTAGATATTTTTATCCTTTATTCCCGCACTTACTACGAACTTTTCCAAATCTTATACTACTAAAATAAAATTTTATGTCAAAATATTTCTATATTCAAGAGAAATTTTAAGAGTCGAGTTCACGCACATGCGCAGAATTCTTTCCTATTCAAAACATTGTGCTTTTAGACCAGAATGACACCATGTTAAAACTTTTTGTGGATAATCATAATGAGAGTCTTAGACCATTCAGAATCGCTGCGGGTACGAAGCTTCGTGGCCAGATCGGCAGCACGAGCCATCTAGTTTTGCTGGTCTTCAGTTCGAGTCTCGAAACTGAGAACTTTTTCAATATATTTTTCTTTTCTTTTTTTTACATTTTTTTTAGATATTTTTATCCTTTATTCCCACACTTACTACGAACTTTTCCAAATGTTATACTACTGAAATAAAATTTTATGTCAAAATATTTCTATATTCAAGAGAAATTTTAAGAGTCGAGTTCATGCACATGCGCAGAATTCATTCGTATTCAAAACATTGTGATTTTAGACCAGAATGACACCACGTTAAAACTTTTAGTGGATAATCGTAATGAGAGTCTTAGACCATTCAGGCGCGCTGCGGGTACGAAGCTTCGTGGCCAGATCGGCAGCACTGGCCATCTAGTTTTGCTGGTCTTCAGTTCGAGTCTCGAAACTGAGAACTTTTTCAATATATTTTTCTTTTCTTTTTTTTACATTTTTTTTAGATATTTTTATCCTTTATTCCCGCACTTACTACGAACTTTTCCAAATCTTATACTACTAAAATAAAATTTTATGTCAAAATATTTCTATATTCAAGAGAAATTTTAAGAGTCGAGTTCACGCACATGCGCAGAATTCTTTCCTATTCAAAACATTGTGCTTTTAGACCAGAATGACACCATGTTAAAACTTTTTGTGGATAATCATAATGAGAGTCTTAGACCATTCAGAATCGCTGCGGGTACGAAGCTTCGTGGCCAGATCGGCAGCACGAGCCATCTAGTTTTGCTGGTCTTCAGTTCGAGTCTCGAAACTGAGAACTTTTTAAATATATTTTTCTTTTCTTTCTATTACATTTTTTTTAGATATTTTTATCCTTTATTCCCACACTTACTACGAAGTTTTCCAAATCTTATACTACTAAAATAAAATTTTATGTCAAAATATTTCTATATTCAAGAGAAATTTTAGGAGTCGAGTTCACGCACATGCGCAGAATTCATTCCTATTCAAAACATTGTGCTTTTAGACCAGAATGACACCACGTTAACACTTTTAGTGGATAATAATAATGAGAGTCTTAGACCATTCAGACGCACTGCGGGTACGAAGCGTCGTGGCCAGATCAGCAGCACGAGACATCTAGTTTTGCTGGTCTTCAGTTCGAGTCTCGAAACTGAGAACTTTTTAAATATATTTTTCTTTTCTTTTTTTTACATTTTTTTTAGATATTTTTATCCTTTATTCCCACACTTACTACGAACTTTTCCAAATCTTATACTACTAAAATAAAATTTTATGTCAAAATATTTCTATATTCAAGAGAAATTTTAGGAGTCGAGTTCACGCACATGCGCAGAATTCATTCCTATTCAAAACATTGTGCTTTTAGACCAGAATGACACCACGTTAAAACTTTTAATGGATAATCATAATGAGAGTCTTAGACCATTCAGACGCGCTGCGGGTACGAAGCTTCGTGGTCAGATCGGCTGCACGAGCCATCTAGTTTTGCTGGTCTTCAGTTCGAGTCTCGAAACTGAGAACTTTTTAAGTATATTTTTCTTTTCTTTTTTTTTTTACATTTTTTTTAGATATTTTTATCCTTTATTCCCACACTTACTACGAACTTTTCCAAATCTTATACTACTAAAATAAAATTTTATGTCAAAATATTTTTATTTTCAAGAGAAATTTTAGGAGTCGAGTTCACGCATATGCGCAGAATTCATTCCTATTCAATACATTGTGCTTTTAGACCAGAATGACACCACGTTAACACTTTTAGTGGATAATCATAATGAGAGTCTTAGACCATTCAGACTCGCGGCGGGTACGAAGCTTCGTGGCCAGATCGGCAGCACGAGCCATCTAGTTTTTCTGATCTTCAGTTCGAGTCTCGAAACTGAGAACCTTTTCAATATATTTTTCTTTTCTTTTTTTTAAGTTTTTTTTTAGATATTTTTATCCTTTATTCCCACACTTACTACGAATTTTTCCAAATCTTATACTACTAAAATAAAGTTTTATGTCAAAATATTTCTATATTCAAGAGAAATTTTAGGAGTCGAGTTCACGCACATGCGCAGAATTCATTCCTATTCAAAACATTGTGCTTTTAGACCAGAATGACACCACGTTAAAACTTTTAGTGGATAATCATAATGAGAGTCTTAGACCATTCAGACGCGCGGCGGGTACGAAGCGTCGTGGCCAGATCGGCAGCACGAGACATCTAGTTTTGCTGGTCTTCAGTTCGAGTCACGAAACTGAGAACTTTCTCAATATATTTTTCTTTTCTTTTTTTAATTTTAATTTTGATATTTTTATCCTTTATTCCCACACTTATTACGAACTTTTTCAAATCTTATACTACTAAAATAAAATTTTATGTCAAAATATTTCTATATTCAAGAGAAATTTTAGGAGTCGAGTTCACGCACATGCGCAGAATTCTTTCCTATTCAAAACATTGTGCTAAGACCAGAATGACACCATGTTAAAACTTTTTGTCGATAATCATAATGAGAGTCTTAGACCATTGAGAATCGCTGCGGGTACGAAGCTTCGTGGCCAGATCGGCAGCACGAGCCATCTGGTTTTGCTGGTCTTCAGTTCGAGTCCCGAAACTGAGAACTTTTTAATATATTTTTCTTTTCTTTTTTTTATATTTTTTTAGATATTTTTATCCTTTATTCCGACTTTTATTACGAACTTTTCCAAATCTTATACTACTAAAATAAAATTTTATGTCAAAATATTTCTATATTCAAGAGAAATTTTAGGAGTCGAGTTCACGCACATGCGCAGAATTCATTCCTATTCAAAACATTGTGCTTTTAGACCAGAATGACACCACGTTAAAACTTTTAATGGATAATCATAATGAGAGTCTTAGACCATTCAGACGCGCTGCGGGTACGAAGCTTCGTGGTCAGATCGGCTGCACGAGCCATCTAGTTTTGCTGGTCTTCAGTTCGAGTCTCGAAACTGAGAACTTTTTAAATATATTTTTCTTTTCTTTTTTTTTTACATTTTTTTTAGATATTTTTATCCTTTATTCCCACACTTACTACGAACTTTTCCAAATCTTATACTACTAAAATAAAATTTTATGTCAAAATATTTTTATATTCAAGAGAAATTTTAGGAGTCGAGTTCACGCATATGCGCAGAATTCATTCCTATTCAATACATTGTGCTTTTAGACCAGAATGACACCACGTTAAAACTTTTAGTGGATAATCATAATGAGAGTCTTAGACCATTCAGACTCGCGGCGGGTACGAAGCTTCGTGGCCAGATCGGCAGCACGAGCCATCTAGTTTTTCTAATCTTCAGTTCGAGTCTCGAAACTGAGAACCTTTTCATTATATTTTTCTTTTCTTTTTTTTAAGTTTTTTTTTAGATATTTTTATCCTTTATTCCCACACTTACTACGAACTTTTCCAAATCTTATACTACTAAAATAAAATTTTATGTCAAAATATTTCTATATTCAAGAGAAATTTTAGGAGTCGAGTTCACGCACATGCGTAGAATTCATTCCTATTCAAAACATTGTGCTTTTAGACCAGAATGTGCTTTTAGTTAGACCAGAATGTTAACACTTTTAGTGGATAATCATAATGAGAGTCTTAGACCATTCAGACGCGCTGCGGGTACGAATCTTCGTGGCCAGATCGGCAGCACGAGACATCTAGTTTTGCTGGTCTTCAGTTCGAGTCTCGAAACTGAGAACTTTTTCAATATATTTTTCTTTTCTTTTTTTAACATTTTTTTTTAGATATTTTTATCCTTTATTCCCACACTTACTACGAACTTTTCCAAATCTTATACTACTAAAATAAAATTTTATGTCAAAATATTTCTATATTCAATAGAAATTTGAGGAGTCGAGTTCACGCACATGCGCAGAATTCATTCCTATTCAAAACATTGTGCTTTTAGAACAGAATGACAGCACGTTAAAACTTTTAGTGGATAATCATAATGAGAGTCTCAGACCATTCAGACGCGCTGCGGGTACGAAGCTTCGTGGCCAGATCGGCAGCACGAGCCATCTAGTTTTGCTGGTCTTCAGTTCGAGTCTCGAAACTGAGAACTTTTTCAATATATTTTTCTTTTCTTTTTTTTACATTTTTTTTAGATATTTTTATCCTTTATTCCCACACTTACTACGAACTTTTCCAAATGTTATACTACTGAAATAAAATTTTATGTCAAAATATTTCTATATTCAAGAGAAATTTTAAGAGTCGAGTTCATGCACATGCGCAGAATTCATTCGTATTCAAAACATTGTGATTTTATACCAGAATGACACCACGTTAAAACTTTTAGTGGATAATCGTAATGAGAGTCTTAGACCATTCAGGCGCGCTGCGGGTACGAAGCTTCGTGGCCAGATCGGCAGCACTGGCCATCTAGTTTTGCTGGTCTTCAGTTCGAGTCTCGAAACTGAGAACTTTTTCAATATATTTTTCTTTTCTTTTTTTTACATTTTTTTTAGATATTTTTATCCTTTATTCCCGCACTTACTACGAACTTTTCCAAATCTTATACTACTAAAATAAAATTTTATGTCAAAATATTTCTATATTCAAGAGAAATTTTAAGAGTCGAGTTCACGCACATGCGCAGAATTCTTTCCTATTCAAAACATTGTGCTTTTAGACCAGAATGACACCATGTTAAAACTTTTTGTGGATAATCATAATGAGAGTCTTAGACCATTCAGAATCGCTGCGGGTACGAAGCTTCGTGGCCAGATCGGCAGCACGAGCCATCTAGTTTTGCTGGTCTTCAGTTCGAGTCTCGAAACTGAGAACTTTTTAAATATATTTTTCTTTTCTTTCTAATACATTTTTTTTAGATATTTTTATCCTTTATTCCCACACTTACTACGAAGTTTTCCAAATCTTATACTACTAAAATAAAATTTTATGTCAAAATATTTCTATATTCAAGAGAAATTTTAGGAGTCGAGTTCACGCACATGCGCAGAATTCATTCCTATTCAAAACATTGTGCTTTTAGACCAGAATGACACCACGTTAACACTTTTAGTGGATAATAATAATGAGAGTCTTAGACCATTCAGACGCACTGCGGGTACGAAGCGTCGTGGCCAGATCGGCAGCACGAGACATCTAGTTTTGCTGGTCTTCAGTTCGAGTCTCGAAACTGAGAACTTTTTAAATATATTTTTCTTTTCTTTTTTTTACATTTTTTTTAGATATTTTTATCCTTTATTCCCACACTTACTACGAACTTTTCCAAATCTTATACTACTAAAATAAAATTTTATGTCAAAATATTTCTATATTCAAGAGAAATTTTAGGAGTCGAGTTCACGCACATGCGCAGAATTCATTCCTATTCAAAACATTGTGCTTTTAGACCAGAATGACACCACGTTAAAACTTTTAATGGATAATCATAATGAGAGTCTTAGACCATTCAGACGCGCTGCGGGTACGAAGCTTCGTGGTCAGATCGGCTGCACGAGCCATCTAGTTTTGCTGGTCTTCAGTTCGAGTCTCGAAACTGAGAACTTTTTAAGTATATTTTTCTTTTCTTTTTTTTTTACATTTTTTTTAGATATTTTTATCCTTTATTCCCACACTTACTACGAACTTTTCCAAATCTTATACTACTAAAATAAAATTTTATGTCAAAATATTTTTATTTTCAAGAGAAATTTTAGGAGTCGAGTTCACGCATATGCGCAGAATTCATTCCTATTCAATACATTGTGCTTTTAGACCAGAATGACACCACGTTAACACTTTTAGTGGATAATCATAATGAGAGTCTTAGACCATTCAGACTCGCGGCGGGTACGAAGCTTCGTGGCCAGATCGGCAGCACGAGCCATCTAGTTTTTCTGATCTTCAGTTCGAGTCTCGAAACTGAGAACCTTTTCAATATATTTTTCTTTTCTTTTTTTTAAGTTTTTTTTTAGATATTTTTATCCTTTATTCCCACACTTACTACGAACTTTTCCAAATCTTATACTACTAAAATAAAATTTTATGTCAAAATATTTTTATATTCAAGAGAAATTTTAGGAGTCGAGTTCACGCATATGCGCAGAATTCATTCCTATTCAATACATTGTGCTTTTAGACCAGAATGACACCACGTTAACACTTTTAGTGGATAATCATAATGAGAGTCTTAGACCATTCAGACTCGCGGCGGGTACGAAGCTTCGTGGCCAGATCGGCAGCACGAGCCATCTAGTTTTTCTGATCTTCAGTTCGAGTCTCGAAACTGAGAACCTTTTCATTATATTTTTCTTTTCTTTTTTTTAAGTTTTTTTTTAGATATTTTTATCCTTTATTCCCACACTTACTACGAACTTTTCCAAATCTTATACTACTAAAATAAAATTTTATGTCAAAATATTTCTATATTCAAGAGAAATTTTAGGAGTCGAGTTCACGCACATGCGTAGAATTCATTCCTATTCAAAACATTGTGCTTTTAGACCAGAATGTGCTTTTAGTTAGACCAGAATGTTAACACTTTTAGTGGATAATCATAATGAGAGTCTTAGACCATTCAGACGCGCTGCGGGTACGAATCTTCGTGGCCAGATCGGCAGCACGAGACATCTAGTTTTGCTGGTCTTCAGTTCGAGTCTCGAAACTGAGAACTTTTTCAATATATTTTTCTTTTCTTTTTTTAACATTTTTTTTTAGATATTTTTATCCTTTATTCCCACACTTACTACGAACTTTTCCAAATCTTATACTACTAAAATAAAATTTTATGTCAAAATATTTCTATATTCAATAGAAATTTGAGGAGTCGAGTTCACGCACATGCGCAGAATTCATTCCTATTCAAAACATTGTGCTTTTAGAACAGAATGACAGCACGTTAAAACTTTTAGTGGATAATCATAATGAGAGTCTCAGACCATTCAGACGCGCTGCGGGTACGAAGCTTCGTGGCCAGATCGGCAGCACGAGCCATCTAGTTTTGCTGGTCTTCAGTTCGAGTCTCGAAACTGAGAACTTTTTCAATATATTTTTCTTTTCTTTTTTTTACATTTTTTTTAGATATTTTTATCCTTTATTCCCACACTTACTACGAACTTTTCCAAATGTTATACTACTGAAATAAAATTTTATGTCAAAATATTTCTATATTCAAGAGAAATTTTAAGAGTCGAGTTCATGCACATGCGCAGAATTCATTCGTATTCAAAACATTGTGATTTTATACCAGAATGACACCACGTTAAAACTTTTAGTGGATAATCGTAATGAGAGTCTTAGACCATTCAGGCGCGCTGCGGGTACGAAGCTTCGTGGCCAGATCGGCAGCACTGGCCATCTAGTTTTGCTGGTCTTCAGTTCGAGTCTCGAAACTGAGAACTTTTTCAATATATTTTTCTTTTCTTTTTTTTACATTTTTTTTAGATATTTTTATCCTTTATTCCCGCACTTACTACGAACTTTTCCAAATCTTATACTACTAAAATAAAATTTTATGTCAAAATATTTCTATATTCAAGAGAAATTTTAAGAGTCGAGTTCACGCACATGCGCAGAATTCTTTCCTATTCAAAACATTGTGCTTTTAGACCAGAATGACACCATGTTAAAACTTTTTGTGGATAATCATAATGAGAGTCTTAGACCATTCAGAATCGCTGCGGGTACGAAGCTTCGTGGCCAGATCGGCAGCACGAGCCATCTAGTTTTGCTGGTCTTCAGTTCGAGTCTCGAAACTGAGAACTTTTTAAATATATTTTTCTTTTCTTTCTAATACATTTTTTTTAGATATTTTTATCCTTTATTCCCACACTTACTACGAAGTTTTCCAAATCTTATACTACTAAAATAAAATTTTATGTCAAAATATTTCTATATTCAAGAGAAATTTTAGGAGTCGAGTTCACGCACATGCGCAGAATTCATTCCTATTCAAAACATTGTGCTTTTAGACCAGAATGACACCACGTTAACACTTTTAGTGGATAATAATAATGAGAGTCTTAGACCATTCAGACGCACTGCGGGTACGAAGCGTCGTGGCCAGATCGGCAGCACGAGACATCTAGTTTTGCTGGTCTTCAGTTCGAGTCTCGAAACTGAGAACTTTTTAAATATATTTTTCTTTTCTTTTTTTTACATTTTTTTTAGATATTTTTATCCTTTATTCCCACACTTACTACGAACTTTTCCAAATCTTATACTACTAAAATAAAATTTTATGTCAAAATATTTCTATATTCAAGAGAAATTTTAGGAGTCGAGTTCACGCACATGCGCAGAATTCATTCCTATTCAAAACATTGTGCTTTTAGACCAGAATGACACCACGTTAAAACTTTTAATGGATAATCATAATGAGAGTCTTAGACCATTCAGACGCGCTGCGGGTACGAAGCTTCGTGGTCAGATCGGCTGCACGAGCCATCTAGTTTTGCTGGTCTTCAGTTCGAGTCTCGAAACTGAGAACTTTTTAAGTATATTTTTCTTTTCTTTTTTTTTTACATTTTTTTTAGATATTTTTATCCTTTATTCCCACACTTACTACGAACTTTTCCAAATCTTATACTACTAAAATAAAATTTTATGTCAAAATATTTTTATTTTCAAGAGAAATTTTAGGAGTCGAGTTCACGCATATGCGCAGAATTCATTCCTATTCAATACATTGTGCTTTTAGACCAGAATGACACCACGTTAACACTTTTAGTGGATAATCATAATGAGAGTCTTAGACCATTCAGACTCGCGGCGGGTACGAAGCTTCGTGGCCAGATCGGCAGCACGAGCCATCTAGTTTTTCTGATCTTCAGTTCGAGTCTCGAAACTGAGAACCTTTTCAATATATTTTTCTTTTCTTTTTTTTAAGTTTTTTTTTAGATATTTTTATCCTTTATTCCCACACTTACTACGAACTTTTCCAAATCTTATACTACTAAAATAAAGTTTTATGTCAAAATATTTCTATATTCAAGAGAAATTTTAGGAGTCGAGTTCACGCACATGCGCAGAATTCTTTCCTATTCAAAACATTGTGCTTTTAGACCAGAATGACACCATGTTAAAACTTTTTGTCGATAATCATAATGAGAGTCTTAGACCATTGAGAATCGCTGCGGGTACGGAGCTTCGTGGCCAGATCGGCAGCACGAGCCATCTGGTTTTGCTGGTCTTCAGTTCGAGTCCCGAAACTGAGAACTTTTTAAATATATTTTTCTTTTCTTTTTTTTATATTTTTTTAGATATTTTTATCCTTTATTCCGACTTTTATTACGAACTTTTCCAAATCTTATACTACTAAAATAAAATTTTATGTCAAAATATTTCTATATTCAAGAGAAATTTTAGGAGTCGAGTTCACGCACATGCGCAGAATTCATTCCTATTTAAAACATTGTGCTTTTAGACCAGAATGACACCATGTTAAAACTTTTTGTGGATAATCATAATGAGAGTCTTAGACCATTCAGACGCGCTGTGGGTACGAAGCTTCGTGGCCAGATCGGCAGCACGAGCCATCTAGTTTTGCTGGTCTTCAGTTCGAGTCTCGAAACTGAGAACTTTTAAAATATATTTTTCTTTTCTTTTTTTTACATTTTTTTTAGATATTTTTATCCTTTATTCCCACACTTACTACGAACTTTTCCAAATCTTATACTACTAAAATAAAGTTTTATGTCAAAATATTTCTATATTCAAGAGAAATTTTAGGAGTCGAGTTCACGCACATGCGCAGAATTCATTCCTATTCAAAACATTGTGCTTTTAGACCAGAATGACACCACGTTAAAACTTTTAGTGGATAATTATAATGAGAGTCTTAGACCATTCAGACGCGCGGCGTGTACGAAGCGTCGTGGCCAGATCGGCAGCACGAGACATCTAGTTTTGCTGGTCTTCAGTTCGAGTCACGAAACTGAGAACTTTTTCAATATATTTTTCTTTTCTTTTTTTAAGTTTAATTTTGATATTTTTATCCTTTATTCCCACACTTATTACGAACTTTTTCAAATCTTATACTACTAAAATAAAATTTTATGTCAAAATATTTCTATATTCAAGAGAAATTTTAGGAGTCGAGTTCACGCACATGCGCAGAATTCTTTCCTATTCAAAACATTGTGCTTTTAGACCAGAATGACACCATGTTAAAACTTTTTGTGGATAATCATAATGAGAGTCTTAGACCATTCAAAATCGCTGCGGGTACGAAACTTCGTGGCCAGATCGGCTGCACGAGCCATCTAGTTTTGCTGGTCTTCAGTTCGAGTCTCGAAACTGAGAACTTTTTAAATATATTTTTCTTTTCTTATTTTTACATTTTTTTTAGATATTTTTATCCTTTATTCCCACACTTACTACGAAGTTTTCCAAATCTTATACTACTAAAATAAAATTTTATGTCAAAATATTTCTATATTCAAGAGAAATTTTAGGAGTCGAGTTCACGCACATGCGCAGAATTCATTCCTATTCAAAACATTGTGCTTTTAGACCAGAATGACACCACGTTAACACTTTTAGTGGATAATAATAATGAGAGTCTTAGACCATTTAGACGCACTGCGGGTACGAAGCGTCGTGGCCAGATCGGCAGCACGAGACATCTAGTTTTGCTGGTCTTCAGTTCGAGTCTCGAAACTGAGAACTTTTTAAATATATTTTTCTTTTCTTTTTTTTACATTTTTTTTTAGATATTTTTATCCTTTATTCCCACACTTACTATGAACTTTTCCAAATCTTATACTACTAAAATAAAATTTTATGTCAAAATATTTCTATATTCAAGAGAAATTTTAGGAGTCGAGTTCACGCACATGCGCAGAATTCATTCCTATTCAAAACATTGTGCTTTTAGACCAGAATGACACCACGTTAAAACTTTTAGTGGATAATCATAATGAGAGTCTTAGACCATTCAGACGCGCTGCGGATACGAAGCGTCGTGGTCAGATCGGCTGCACGAGCCATCTAGTTTTGCTGGTCTTCAGTTCGAGTCTCGAAACTGAGAACTTTTTAAATATATTTTTCTTTTCTTTCTATTACATTTTTTTTAGATATTTTTATCCTTTATTCCCACACTTACTACGAACTTTTCCAAATCTTATACTACTAAAATAAAATTTTATGTCAAAATATTTCTATATTCAAGAGAAATTTTAGGAGTCGAGTTCACGCACATGCGCAGAATTCATTCCTATTCAAAACATTGTGCTTTTAGACCAGAATGACACCACGTTAAAACTTTTAGTGGATAATCATAATGAGAGTCTTAGACCATTCAGACGCGCGGCGGGTACGAAGCTTCGTGGCCAGATCGGCAGCACGAGACATCAAGTTTTGCTGGTCTTCAGTTCGAGTCTCGAAACTGAGAACTTTTTAAATATATTTTTCTTTTCTTTTTTTTACATTTTTTTTAGATATTTTTATCCTTTATTCCCACACTTACTACGAACTTTTCCAAATCTTATACTACTAAAATAAAATTTTATGTCAAAATATTTCTATATTCAAGAGAAATTTTAGGAGTCGAGTTCACGCACATGCGCAGAATTCATTCCTATTCAAAACATTGTGCTTTTAGACCAGAATGAGACCACGTTAAAACTTTTAGTGGATAATCATAATGAGAGTCTTAGACCATTCAGACTCGCTGCGGGTACGAAGCGTCGTGGCCAGATCGGCAGCACGAGACATCTAGTTTTGCTGGTCTTCAGTTCGAGTCCCAAAACTGAGAACTTTTTCAATATATTTTTCTTTTCTTTTTTTAAGTTTAATTTTGATATTTTTATCCTTTATTCCCACACTTACTACGATCTTTTCCAAATCTTATACTACTAAAATAAAATTTTATGTCAAAATATTTCTATATTCAAGAGAAATTTTAGGAGTCGAGTTCACGCACATGCGCAGAATTCTTTCCTATTCAAAACATTGTGCTTTTAGACCAGAATGACACCATGTTAAAACTTTTTGTCGATAATCATAATGAGAGTCTTAGACCATTGAGAATCGCTGCGGGTACGAAGCTTCGTGGCCAGATCGGCAGCACGAGCCATCTGGTTTTGCTGGTCTTCAGTTCGAGTCCCGAAACTGAGAACTTTTTAAATATATTTTTCTTTTCTTTTTTTTATATTTTTTTAGATATTTTTATCCTTTATACCGACTTTTATTACGAACTTTTCCAAATCTTATACTACTAAAATAAAATTTTATGTCAAAATATTTCTATATTCAAGAGAAATTTTAGGAGTCGAGTTCACGCACATGCGCAGAATTCATTCCTATTCAAAACATTGTGCTTTTAGACCAGAATGACACCACGTTAAAACTTTTAGTGGATAATCATAATGAGAGTCTTAGACCATTCAGAATCGCTGCAAGTACGAGGCTTCGTGGCCAGATCGGCTGCACGAGCCATCTAGTTTTGCTGGTCTTCAGTTCGAGTCTCGAAACTGAGAACTTTTTAAATATATTTTTCTTTTCTTTTTTTTACATTTTTTTAGATATTTTTATCCTTTATTCCGACTCTTACTACGAACTTTTCCAAATCTTATACTACTAAAATAAAATTTTATGTCAAAATATTTCTATATTCAAGAGAAATTTTAGGAGTCGAGTTCACGCATATGCGCAGAATTCATTCCTATTCAAAACATTGTGCTTTTAGACCAGAATGACACCACGTTAAAACTTTTAGTGGATAATCATAATGAGAGTCTTAGACCATTCAGACGCGCTGCGGGTACGAAGCGTCGTGGTCAGATAGGCTGCACGAGCCATCTAGTTTTGCTGGTCTTCAGTTCGAGTCTCGAAACTGAGAACTTTTTAAATATATTTTTCTTTTCTTTTTTTTTACATTTTTTTAGATATTTTTATCCTTTATTCCCACACTTACTACGAACTTTTCCAAATCTTATACTACTAAAATAAAATTTTATGTCAAAATATTTCTATATTCAAGAGAAATTTTAGGAGTCGAGTTCACGCACATGCGCAGAATTCTTTCCTATTCAAAACATTGTGCTTTTAGACCAGAATGACACCATGTTAAAACTTTTTGTGGATAATCATAATGAGAGTCTTAGACCATTCAGATCCGCTGCGGGTACGAAGCTTCGTGGCCAGATCGGCAGCACGAGCCATCTAGTTTTGCTGGTCTTCAGTTCGAGTCTCGAAACTGAGAACTTTTTAAATATATTTATCTTTTCTTTTTTTTACATTTTTTTAGATATTTTTATCCTTTATTCCCACACTTACTACGAACTTTTCCAAATCTTATAGTACTAAAATAAAATTTTATGTCAAAATATTTCTATATTCAAGAGAAATTTTAGGAGTCGAGTTCACACACATGCGCAGAATTCTTTCCTATTCAAAACATTGTGTTTTTAGACCAGAATGACACAGCGTTAAAACATTTAGTGGATAATCATAATGAGAGTCTTAGACCATTCAGACGCGCTGCGGGTACGAGGCTTCGTGGCCAGATCGGCAGCACGAGCCATCTAGTTTTGCTGGTCTTCAGTTCGAGTCTCGAAACTGAGAACTTTTTAAATATATTTATCTTTTCTTTTTTTTACATTTTTTTGAGATATTTTTATCCTTTATTCCCACACTTACTACGAACTTTTCCAAATCTTATACTACTAAAATAAAATTTTATGTCAAAATATTTCTATATTCAAGAGAAATTTTAGGAGTCGAGTTCACGCACATGCGCAGAATTCTTTCCTATTCAAAACATTGTGCTTTTAGACCAGAATGACACCATGTTAAAACTTTTTGTGGATAATCATAATGAGAGTCTTAGACCATTCAGAATCGCTGCGGGTACGAAGCTTCGTGGCCAGGTCGGCAGCACGAGCCATCTAGTTTTGCTGGTCTTCAGTTCGAGTCTCGAAACTGAGAACTTTTTAAATATATTTTTCTTTTCTTTTTTTTATATTTTTTTAGATATTTTTATCCTTTATTCCGACTTTTACTACGAACTTTTCTAAATCTTATACTACTAAAATAAAATTTTATGTCAAAATATTTCTATATTCAAGAGAAATTTTAGGAGTCGAGTTCACGCACATGCGCAGAATTCATTCCTATTCAAAACATTGTGCTTTTAGACCAGAATGACACCACGTTAAAACTTTTAGTGGATAATCATAATGAGAGTCTTAGACCATTCAGACTCGATGCGGGTACGAAGCGTCGTGGCGAGATCGGCAGCACGAGACATCTAGTTTTGCTGGTCTTCAGTTCGAGTCTCGAAACTGAGAACTTTTTAAATATATTTTTCTTTTCTTTTTTTTACATTTTTTTTAGATATTTTTATCCTTTATTCCCACACTTACTACGAACTTTTCCAAATCTTATACTACTAAAATAAAATTTTATGTCAAAATATTTCTATATTCAAGAGAAATTTTAGGAGTCGAGTTCACACACATGCGCAGAATTCTTTCCTATTCAAAACATTGTGTTTTTAGACCAGAATGACACAGCGTTAAAACTTTTAGTGGATAATCATAATGAGAGTCTTAGACCATTCAGACGCGCTGCGGGTACGAAGCTTCGTGGCCAGATCGGCAGCACGAGCCATCTAAATTTGCTGGTCTTCAGTTCGAGTCTCGAAACTGAGAACTTTTTAAATATATTTATCTTTTCTTTTTTTTACATTTTTTTTAGATATTTTTATCCTTTATTCCCACACTTACTACGAAATTTTCCAAATCTTATAGTACTAAAATGAAATTTTATGTCAAAATATTTCTATATTCAAGAGAAATTTTAGGAGTCGAGTTCACACACATGCGCAGAATTCTTTCCTATTCAAAACATTGTGTTTTTAGACCAGAATGACACAGCGTTAAAACTTTTAGTGGATAATCATAATGAGAGTCTTAGACCATTCAGACGCGCTGCGGGTACGAGGCTTCGTGGCCAGATCGGCAGCACGAGCCATCTAGTTTTGCTGGTCTTCAGTTCGAGTCTCGAAACTGAGAACTTTTTAAATATATTTATCTTTTCTTTTTTTTACATTTTTTTGAGATATTTTTATCCTTTATTCCCACACTTACTACGAACTTTTCCAAATCTTATACTACTAAAATAAAATTTTATGTCAAAATATTTCTATATTCAAGAGAAATTTTAGGAGTCGAGTTCACGCACATGCGCAGAATTCATTCCTATTCAAAACATTGTGCTTTTAGACCAGAATGACACCACGTTAAAACTTTTAGTGGATAATTATAATGACAGTCTTAGACCATTCAGAATCGCTGCGGGTACTAAGCTTCGTGGCCAGATCGGCAGCACGAGCCATCTAGTTTTGCTGGTCTTCAGTTCGAGTCTCGAAACTGAGAACTTTTTAATTATATTTTTCTTTTCTTTTTTTTACATTTTTTTTAGATATTTTTATCCTTTATTCCCACACTTACTACGAACTTTTCCAAATCTTATAGTACTAAAATGAAATTTTATGTCAAAATATTTCTATATTCAAGAGAAATTTTAGGAGTCGAGTTCACACACATGCGCAGAATTATTTCCTATTCAAAACATTGTGTTTTTAGACCAGAATGACACAACGTTAAAACTTTTAGTGGATAATCATAATGAGAGTCTTAGACCATTCAGACGCGCTGCGGGTACGAGGCTTCGTGGCCAGATCGGCAGCACGAGCCATCTAGTTTTGCTGGTCTTCAGTTCGAGTCTCGAAACTGAGAACTTTTTAAATATATTTATCTTTTCTTTTTTTTACATTTTTTTTAGATATTTTTATCCTTTATTCCCACACTTACTACGAACTTTTCCAAATCTTATACTACTAAAATAAAATTTTATGTCAAAATATTTCTATATTCAAGAGAAATTTTAGGAGTCGAGTTCACGCACATGCGCAGAATTCTTTCCTATTCAAAACATTGTGCTTTTAGACCAGAATGACACCATGTTAAAACTTTTTGTGGATAATCATAATGAGAGTCTTAGACCATTCAGAATCGCTGCGGGTACGAAGCTTCGTGGCCAGATCGGCAGCACGAGCCATCTAGTTTTCTGGTCTTCAGTTCGAGTCTCGAAACTGAGAACTTTTTAAATATATTTTTCTTTTCTTTTTTTTATATTTTTTTAGATATTTTTATCCTTTATTCCGACTTTTACTACGAACTTTTCTAAATCTTATACTACTAAAATAAAATTTTATGTCAAAATATTTCTATATTCAAGAGAAATTTTAGGAGTCGAGTTCACGCACATGCGCAAAATTCATTCCTATTCAAAACATTGTGCTTTTAGACCAGAATGACACCACGTTAAAACTTTTAGTGGATAATCATAATGAGAGTCTTAGACCATTCAGACGCGGTGCGGGTACGAGGCTTCGTGGCCAGATCGGCAGCACGAGCCATCTAGTTTTGCTGGTCTTCAGTTCGAGTCTCGAAACTGAGAACTTTTTAAATATATTTATCTTTTCTTTTTTTTACATTTTTTTTAGATATTTTTATCCTTTATTCCCACACTTACTACGAACTTTTCCAAATCTTATACTACCAAAATGAAATTTTATGTCAAAATATTTCTATATTCAAGAGAAATTTTAGGAGTCGAGTTCACACACATGCGCAGAATTCTTTCCTATTCAAAACATTGTGTTTTTAGACCAGAATGACACAGCGTTAAAACTTTTAGTGGATAATCATATTGAGAGTCTTAGACCATTCAGACGCGCTGCGGGTACGAGGCTTCGTGGCCAGATCGGCAGCACGAGCCATCTAGTTTTGCTGGTCTTCAGTTCGAGTCTCGAAACTGAGAACTTTTTAAATATATTTATCTTTTCTTTTTTTTACATTTTTTTTAGATATTTTTATCCTTTATTCCCACACTTACTACGAACTTTTCCAAATCTTATACTACTAAAATAAAATTTTATGTCAAAATATTTCTATATTCAAGAGAAATTTTAGGAGTCGAGTTCACGCATATGCGCAAAATTCATTCCTATTCAAAACATTGTGCTTTTAGACCAGAATGACACCACGTTAACACTTTTAGTGGATAATCATAATCAGAGTCTTAGACCTTTCAGACGCACTGTGGGTACGAAGCTTCGTGGCCAGATCGGCATCACGAGCCATCTAGTTTTTCTGATCTTCAGTTCGAGTCTCGAAACTGAGAACTTTTTCAATATATTTTTCTTTTCTTTTTTTACATTTTTTTTAGATATTTTTATACTTTATTCCCACACTTACTACGAACTTTTCCAAATCTTATACTACTAAAATAAAATTTTATGTCAAAATATTTCTATATTCAAGAGAAATTTTAGTCGTCGAGTTCACGCACATGCGCAGAATTCATTCCTATTCAAAACATTGTGCTTTTAGACCAGAATGACACCACGTTAAAACTTTTAGTGGATAATCATAATAAGAGTCTTAGACCATACAGAATCGCTGCGGGTACGAAGCTTCATGGCCAGATCGGCAGCACGAGCCATCTAGTTTTGCTGGTCTTCAGTTCGAGTCTCGAAACTGAGAACTTTTTAAATATATTTTTCTTTTCTTTTTTTTACATTTTTTTTAGATATTTTTATCCTTTATTCCCACACTTACTACGAACTTTTCCAAATCTTATACTACTAAAATAAAATTTTATGTCAAAATATTTCTATATTCAAGAGAAATTTTAGGAGTCGAGTTCACGCATATGCGCAAAATTCATTCCTATTCAAAACATTGTGCTTTTAGACCAGAATGACACCACGTTAACACTTTTAGTGGATAATCATAATCAGAGTCTTAGACCTTTCAGACGCACTGTGGGTACGAAGCTTCGTGGCCAGATCGGCATCACGAGCCATCTAGTTTTTCTGATCTTCAGTTCGAGTCTCGAAACTGAGAACTTTTTCAATATATTTTTCTTTTCTTTTTTTACATTTTTTTTAGATATTTTTATACTTTATTCCCACACTTACTACGAACTTTTCCAAATCTTATACTACTAAAATAAAATTTTATGTCAAAATATTTCTATATTCAAGAGAAATTTTAGTCGTCGAGTTCACGCACATGCGCAGAATTCATTCCTATTCAAAACATTGTGCTTTTAGACCAGAATGACACCACGTTAAAACTTTTAGTGGATAATCATAATAAGAGTCTTAGACCATACAGAATCGCTGCGGGTACGAAGCTTCATGGCCAGATCGGCAGCACGAGCCATCTAGTTTTGCTGGTCTTCAGTTCGAGTCTCGAAACTGAGAACTTTTTAAATATATTTTTCTTTTCTTTTTTTTACATTTTTTTTAGATATTTTTATCCTTTATTCCCCCACTTACTACGAACTTTTCCAAATCTTATACTACTAAAATAAAAATTTATGTCAAAATATTTCTATATTCAATAGAAATTTTAGGAGTCGAGTTCACGCACATGCGCAGAATTCATTCCTATTCAAAACATTGTGCTTTTAGACCAGAATGACACCACGTTAAAACTTTTAGTGGATAATCATAATGAGAGTCTTAGACCATTCAGACGTGGTGCGGGTACGAAGCTTCGTGGCCAGATCGGCAGCACGAGACATCTAGTTTCGCTGGTCTTCAGTTCGAGTCTCGAAACTGAGAACTTTTTCAATATATTTTTCTTTTCTTTTTTTTAAGTTTAATTTTGATATTTTTATCCTTTATTCCCACACTTACTACGAACTTTTCCAAATCTTATACTACTAAAATAAAATTTTATGTCAAAATATTTCTATATTCAAGAGAAATTTTAGGAGTCGAGTTCACGCACATGCGCAGAATTCATTCCTATTCAAAACATTGTGCTTTTAGACCAGAATGTGCTTTTAGTTAGACCAGAATGTTAACACTTTTAGTGGATAATCATAATGAGAGTCTTAGACCATTCAGACGCGCTGCGGGTACGAATCTTCGTGGCCAGATCGGCAGCACGAGACATCTAGTTTTGCTGGTCTTCAGTTCGAGTCTCGAAACTGAGAACTTTTTCAATATATTTTTCTTTTCTTTTTTTAACATTTTTTTTTAGATATTTTTATCCTTTATTCCCACACTTACTACGAACTTTTCCAAATATTATACTACTAAAATAAAATTTTATGTCAAAATATTTCTATATTCAAGAGAAATTTTAGGAGTCGAGTTCACGCACATGCGCAGAATTCATTCCTATTCAAAACATTGTGCTTTTAGACCAGAATGACACCACGTTAAAACTTTTAGTGGATAATCATAATGAGAGTCTTAGACCATTCAGACGCGCTGCGGGTACGAAGCGTCGTGGCCAGATCGGCAGCACGAGACATCTAGTTTTGCTGGTCTTCAGTTCGAGACTCGAAACTGAGAACTTTTTCAATATATTTTTCTTTTCTTTTTTTTAAGTTTAATTTTGATATTTTTATCCTTTATTCCCACACTTACTACGAACTTTTCCAAATCTTATACTACTAAAATAAAATTTTATGTCAAAATATTTCTATATTCAAGAGAAATTTGAGGAGTCGAGATCACGCACATGCGCAGAATTCATTCCTATTCAAAACATTGTGCTTTTAGACCAGAATTACACCACGTTAAAACTTTTAGTGGATAATCATAATGAGAGTCTTAGACCATTCAGACGCGCTGCGGGAACGAAGCTTCGTGGGCAGATCGGCTGCACGAGCCATCTAGTTTTGCTGGTCTTCAGTTCGAGTCTCGAAACTGAGAACTTTTTCAATATATTTTTCTTTTCTTTTTTTTACATTTTTTTTAGATATTTTTATCCTTTATTCCCGCACTTACTACGAACTTTTCCAAATCTTATACTACTAAAATAAAATTTTATGTCAAAATATTTCTATATTCAAGAGAAATTTTAAGAGTCGAGTTCACGCACATGCGCAGAATTCATTCCTATTCAAAACATTGTGCTTTTAGAACAGAATGACAGCACGTTAAAACTTTTAGTGGATAATCATAATGAGAGTCTTAGACCATTCAGACGCGCTGCGGGTACGAAGCTTCGTGGCCAGATCGGCAGCACGAGCCATCTAGTTTTGCTGGTCTTCAGTTCGAGTCTCGAAACTGAGAACTTTTTCAAAATATTTTTCTTTTCTTTTTTTTACATTTTTTTTAGATATTTTTATCCTTTATTCCCACACTTACTACGAACATTTCCAAATCTTATACTACTAAAATAAAGTTTTATGTCAAAATATTTCTATATTCAAGAGAAATTTTAGGAGTCGAGTTCACGCACATGCGCAGAATTCATTCCTATTCAAAACATTGTGCTTTTAGACCAGAATGACACCACGTTAAAACTTTTAGTGGATAATCATAATGAGAGTCTTAGACCATTCAGACGCGCTGCGGGTACGAAGCTTCGTGGCGAGATCGGCAGCACGAGCCATCTAGTTTTTCTGATCTTCAGTTCGAGTCTCGAAACTGAGAACTTTTTAAATATATTTTTCTTTTCTTTTTTTTACATTTTTTTTAGATATTTTTATCCTTTATTCCCACACTTACTACGAACTTTTCCAAATCTTATACTACTAAAATAAAGTTTTATGTCAAAATATTTCTATATTCAAGAGAAATTTTAGGAGTCGAGTTCACGCACATGCGCAGAATTCATTCCTATTCAAAACATTGTGCTTTTAGACCAGAATGACACCACGTTAAAACTTTTAGTGGATAATCATAATGATAGTCTTAGACCATTCAGACGCGCGGCGGGTACGAAGCTTCGTGGCGAGATCGGCAGCACGAGACATCAAGTTTTGCTGGTCTTCAGTTAGAGTCTCGAAACTGAGAACTTTTTAAATATATTTTTCTTTTCTTTTTTTTACATTTTTTTTAGATGTTTTTATCCTTTATTCCCACACTTACTACGAACTTTTCCAAATCTTATACTACTAAAATAAAATTTTATGTCAAAATATTTCTATATTCAAGAGAAATTTTAGGAGTCGAGTTCACGCACATGCGCAGAATTCTTTCCTATTCAAAACATTGTGCTTTTAGACCAGAATGACACCATGTTAAAACTTTTTGTCGATAATCATAATGAGAGTCTTAGACCATTGAGAATCGCTGCGGGTACGAAGCTTCGTGGCCAGATCGGCAGCACGAGCCATCTGGTTTTGCTGGTCTTCAGTTCGAGTCCCGAAACTGAGAACTTTTTAAATATATTTTTCTTTTCTTTTTTTTATATTTTTTTAGATATTTTTATCCTTTATTCCGACTTTTATTACGAACTTTTCCAAATCTTATACTACTAAAATAAAATTTTATGTCAAAATATTTCTATATTCAAGAGAAATTTTAGGAGTCGAGTTCACGCACATGCGCAGAATTCATTCCTATTCAAAACATTGTGCTTTTAGACCAGAATGACACCACGTTAACACTTTTAGTGGATAATAATAATGAGAGTCTTAGACCATTCAGACGCGCTGCGGGTACGAAGCGTCGTGGCCAGATCGGCAGCACGAGACATCTAGTTTTGCTGGTCTTCAGTTCGAGACTCGAAACTGAGAACTTTTTCAATATATTTTTCTTTTCTTTTTTTTAAGTTTAATTTTGATATTTTTATCCTTTATTCCCACACTTACTACGAACTTTTCCAAATCTTATACTACTAAAATAAAATTTTATGTCAAAATATTTCTATATTCAAGAGAAATTTTAGGAGTCGAGTTCACGCACATGCGCAGAATTCATTCCTATTCAAAACATTGTGCTTTTAGACCAGAATGACACCACGTTAAAACTTTTAGTGGATAATCATAATGAGAGTCTTAGACCATTCAGACGCGCTGCGGGTACGAAGCGTCGTGGTCAGATCGGCTGCACGAGCCATCTAGTTTTGCTGGTCTTCAGTTCGAGTCTCGAAACTGAGAACTTTTTAAATATATTTTTCTTTTCTTTCTATTACATTTTTTTTAGATATTTTTATACTTTATTCCCACACTTACTACGAACTTTTCCAAATCTTATACTACTAAAATAAAATTTTATGTCAAAATATTTCTATATTCAAGAGAAATTTTAGTCGTCGAGTTCACGCACATGCGCAGAATTCATTCCTATTCAAAACATTGTGCTTTTAGACCAGAATGACACCACGTTAAAACTTTTAGTGGATAATCATAATAAGAGTCTTAGACCATACAGAATCGCTGCGGGTACGAAGCTTCATGGCCAGATCGGCAGCACGAGCCATCTAGTTTTGCTGGTCTTCAGTTCGAGTCTCGAAACTGAGAACTTTTTAAATATATTTTTCTTTTCTTTTTTTTACATTTTTTTTAGATATTTTTATCCTTTATTCCCACACTTACTACGAACTTTTCCAAATCTTATACTACTAAAATAAAAATTTATGTCAAAATATTTCTATATTCAATAGAAATTTTAGGAGTCGAGTTCACGCACATGCGCAGAATTCATTCCTATTCAAAACATTGTGCTTTTAGACCAGAATGACACCACGTTAAAACTTTTAGTGGATAATCATAATGAGAGTCTTAGACCATTCAGACGTGGTGCGGGTACGAAGCTTCGTGGCCAGATCGGCAGCACGAGACATCTAGTTTCGCTGGTCTTCAGTTCGAGTCTCGAAACTGAGAACTTTTTCAATATATTTTTCTTTTCTTTTTTTTAAGTTTAATTTTGATATTTTTATCCTTTATTCCCACACTTACTACGAACTTTTCCAAATCTTATACTACTAAAATAAAATTTTATGTCAAAATATTTCTATATTCAAGAGAAATTTTAGGAGTCGAGTTCACGCACATGCGCAGAATTCATTCCTATTCAAAACATTGTGCTTTTAGACCAGAATGTGCTTTTAGTTAGACCAGAATGTTAACACTTTTAGTGGATAATCATAATGAGAGTCTTAGACCATTCAGACGCGCTGCGGGTACGAATCTTCGTGGCCAGATCGGCAGCACGAGACATCTAGTTTTGCTGGTCTTCAGTTCGAGTCTCGAAACTGAGAACTTTTTCAATATATTTTTCTTTTCTTTTTTTAACATTTTTTTTTAGATATTTTTATCCTTTATTCCCACACTTACTACGAACTTTTCCAAATATTATACTACTAAAATAAAATTTTATGTCAAAATATTTCTATATTCAAGAGAAATTTTAGGAGTCGAGTTCCCGCACATGCGCAGAATTCATTCCTATTCAAAACATTGTGCTTTTAGACCAGAATGACACCACGTTAAAACTTTTAGTGGATAATCATAATGAGAGTCTTAGACCATTCAGACGCGCTGCGGGTACGAAGCGTCGTGGCCAGATCGGCAGCACGAGACATCTAGTTTTGCTGGTCTTCAGTTCGAGACTCGAAACTGAGAACTTTTTCAATATATTTTTCTTTTCTTTTTTTTAAGTTTAATTTTGATATTTTTATCCTTTATTCCCACACTTACTACGAACTTTTCCAAATCTTATACTACTAAAATAAAATTTTATGTCAAAATATTTCTATATTCAATAGAAATTTGAGGAGTCGAGATCACGCACATGCGCAGAATTCATTCCTATTCAAAACATTGTGCTTTTAGACCAGAATTACACCACGTTAAAACTTTTAGTGGATAATCATAATGAGAGTCTTAGACCATTCAGACGCGCTGCGGGAACGAAGCTTCGTGGGCAGATCGGCTGCACGAGCCATCTAGTTTTGCTGGTCTTCAGTTCGAGTCTCGAAACTGAGAACTTTTTCAATATATTTTTCTTTTCTTTTTTTTACATTTTTTTTAGATATTTTTATCCTTTATTCCCGCACTTACTACGAACTTTTCCAAATCTTATACTACTAAAATAAAATTTTATGTCAAAATATTTCTATATTCAAGAGAAATTTTAAGAGTCGAGTTCACGCACATGCGCAGAATTCATTCCTATTCAAAACATTGTGCTTTTAGAACAGAATGACAGCACGTTAAAACTTTTAGTGGATAATCATAATGAGAGTCTTAGACCATTCAGACGCGCTGCGGGTACGAAGCTTCGTGGCCAGATCGGCAGCACGAGCCATCTAGTTTTGCTGGTCTTCAGTTCGAGTCTCGAAACTGAGAACTTTTTAAATATATTTTTCTTTTCTTTTTTTTACATTTTTTTTAGATGTTTTTATCCTTTATTCCCACACTTACTACGAACTTTTCCAAATCTTATACTACTAAAATAAAATTTTATGTCAAAATATTTCTATATTCAAGAGAAATTTTAGGAGTTGAGTTCACGCACATGCGCAGAATTCATTCCTATTCAAAACATTGTGCTTTTAGACCAGAATGAGACCACGTTAAAACTTTTAGTGGATAATCATAATGAGAGTCTTAGACCATTCAGACTCGCTGCGGGTACGAAGCGTCGTGGCCAGATCGGCAGCACGAGACATCTAGTTTTGCTGGTCTTCAGTTCGAGTCACGAAACTGAGAACTTTTTCAATATATTTTTCTTTTCTTTTTTTAAGTTTAATTTTGATATTTTTATCCTTTATTCCCACACTTATTACGAACTTTTTCAAATCTTATACTACTAAAATAAAATTTTATGTCAAAATATTTCTATATTCAAGAGAAATTTTAGGAGTCGAGTTCACGCACATGCGCAGAATTCTTTCCTATTCAAAACATTGTGCTTTTAGACCAGAATGACACCACGTTAAAACTTTTAGTGGATAATCATAATGATAGTCTTAGACCATTCAGACGCGCGGCGGGTACGAAGCTTCGTGGCGAGATCGGCAGCACGAGACATCAAGTTTTGCTGGTCTTCAGTTAGAGTCTCGAAACTGAGAACTTTTTAAATATATTTTTCTTTTCTTTTTTTTACATTTTTTTTAGATGTTTTTATCCTTTATTCCCACACTTACTACGAACTTTTCCAAATCTTATACTACTAAAATAAAATTTTATGTCAAAATATTTCTATATTCAAGAGAAATTTTAGGAGTTGAGTTCACGCACATGCGCAGAATTCATTCCTATTCAAAACATTGTGCTTTTAGACCAGAATGAGACCACGTTAAAACTTTTAGTGGATAATCATAATGAGAGTCTTAGACCATTCAGACTCGCTGCGGGTACGAAGCGTCGTGGCCAGATCGGCAGCACGAGACATCTAGTTTTGCTGGTCTTCAGTTCGAGTCACGAAACTGAGAACTTTTTCAATATATTTTTCTTTTCTTTTTTTAAGTTTAATTTTGATATTTTTATCCTTTATTCCCACACTTATTACGAACTTTTTCAAATCTTATACTACTAAAATAAAATTTTATGTCAAAATATTTCTATATTCAAGAGAAATTTTAGGAGTCGAGTTCACGCACATGCGCAGAATTCATTCCTATTCAAAACATTGTGCTTTTAGACCAGAATGACACCACGTTAAAACTTTTAGTGGATAATCATAATGAGAGTCTTAGACCATTCAGACGCGCTGCGGGTACGAAGCGTCGTGGCCAGATCGGCAGCACGAGACATCTAGTTTTGCTGGTCTTCAGTTCGAGACTCGAAACTGAGAACTTTTTCAATATATTTTTCTTTTCTTTTTTTTAAGTTTAATTTTGATATTTTTATCCTTTATTCCCACACTTACTACGAACTTTTCCAAATCTTATACTACTAAAATAAAATTTTATGTCAAAATATTTCTATATTCAATAGAAATTTGAGGAGTCGAGATCACGCACATGCGCAGAATTCATTCCTATTCAAAACATTGTGCTTTTAGACCAGAATTACACCACGTTAAAACTTTTAGTGGATAATCATAATGAGAGTCTTAGACCATTCAGACGCGCTGCGGGAACGAAGCTTCGTGGGCAGATCGGCTGCACGAGCCATCTAGTTTTGCTGGTCTTCAGTTCGAGTCTCGAAACTGAGAACTTTTTCAATATATTTTTCTTTTCTTTTTTTTACATTTTTTTTAGATATTTTTATCCTTTATTCCCGCACTTACTACGAACTTTTCCAAATCTTATACTACTAAAATAAAATTTTATGTCAAAATATTTCTATATTCAAGAGAAATTTTAAGAGTCGAGTTCACGCACATGCGCAGAATTCATTCCTATTCAAAACATTGTGCTTTTAGAACAGAATGACAGCACGTTAAAACTTTTAGTGGATAATCATAATGAGAGTCTTAGACCATTCAGACGCGCTGCGGGTACGAAGCTTCGTGGCCAGATCGGCAGCACGAGCCATCTAGTTTTGCTGGTCTTCAGTTCGAGTCTCGAAACTGAGAACTTTTTAAATATATTTTTCTTTTCTTTTTTTTACATTTTTTTTAGATGTTTTTATCCTTTATTCCCACACTTACTACGAACTTTTCCAAATCTTATACTACTAAAATAAAATTTTATGTCAAAATATTTCTATATTCAAGAGAAATTTTAGGAGTTGAGTTCACGCACATGCGCAGAATTCATTCCTATTCAAAACATTGTGCTTTTAGACCAGAATGAGACCACGTTAAAACTTTTAGTGGATAATCATAATGAGAGTCTTAGACCATTCAGACTCGCTGCGGGTACGAAGCGTCGTGGCCAGATCGGCAGCACGAGACATCTAGTTTTGCTGGTCTTCAGTTCGAGTCACGAAACTGAGAACTTTTTCAATATATTTTTCTTTTCTTTTTTTAAGTTTAATTTTGATATTTTTATCCTTTATTCCCACACTTATTACGAACTTTTTCAAATCTTATACTACTAAAATAAAATTTTATGTCAAAATATTTCTATATTCAAGAGAAATTTTAGGAGTCGAGTTCACGCACATGCGCAGAATTCTTTCCTATTCAAAACATTGTGCTTTTAGACCAGAATGACACCACGTTAAAACTTTTAGTGGATAATCATAATGATAGTCTTAGACCATTCAGACGCGCGGCGGGTACGAAGCTTCGTGGCGAGATCGGCAGCACGAGACATCAAGTTTTGCTGGTCTTCAGTTAGAGTCTCGAAACTGAGAACTTTTTAAATATATTTTTCTTTTCTTTTTTTTACATTTTTTTTAGATGTTTTTATCCTTTATTCCCACACTTACTACGAACTTTTCCAAATCTTATACTACTAAAATAAAATTTTATGTCAAAATATTTCTATATTCAAGAGAAATTTTAGGAGTTGAGTTCACGCACATGCGCAGAATTCATTCCTATTCAAAACATTGTGCTTTTAGACCAGAATGAGACCACGTTAAAACTTTTAGTGGATAATCATAATGAGAGTCTTAGACCATTCAGACTCGCTGCGGGTACGAAGCGTCGTGGCCAGATCGGCAGCACGAGACATCTAGTTTTGCTGGTCTTCAGTTCGAGTCACGAAACTGAGAACTTTTTCAATATATTTTTCTTTTCTTTTTTTAAGTTTAATTTTGATATTTTTATCCTTTATTCCCACACTTATTACGAACTTTTTCAAATCTTATACTACTAAAATAAAATTTTATGTCAAAATATTTCTATATTCAAGAGAAATTTTAGGAGTCGAGTTCACGCACATGCGCAGAATTCATTCCTATTCAAAACATTGTGCTTTTAGACCAGAATGACACCACGTTAAAACTTTTAGTGGATAATCATAATGAGAGTCTTAGACCATTCAGACGCGCTGCGGGTACGAAGCGTCGTGGCCAGATCGGCAGCACGAGACATCTAGTTTTGCTGGTCTTCAGTTCGAGACTCGAAACTGAGAACTTTTTCAATATATTTTTCTTTTCTTTTTTTTAAGTTTAATTTTGATATTTTTATCCTTTATTCCCACACTTACTACGAACTTTTCCAAATCTTATACTACTAAAATAAAATTTTATGTCAAAATATTTCTATATTCAATAGAAATTTGAGGAGTCGAGATCACGCACATGCGCAGAATTCATTCCTATTCAAAACATTGTGCTTTTAGACCAGAATTACACCACGTTAAAACTTTTAGTGGATAATCATAATGAGAGTCTTAGACCATTCAGACGCGCTGCGGGAACGAAGCTTCGTGGGCAGATCGGCTGCACGAGCCATCTAGTTTTGCTGGTCTTCAGTTCGAGTCTCGAAACTGAGAACTTTTTCAATATATTTTTCTTTTCTTTTTTTTACATTTTTTTTAGATATTTTTATCCTTTATTCCCGCACTTACTACGAACTTTTCCAAATCTTATACTACTAAAATAAAATTTTATGTCAAAATATTTCTATATTCAAGAGAAATTTTAAGAGTCGAGTTCACGCACATGCGCAGAATTCATTCCTATTCAAAACATTGTGCTTTTAGAACAGAATGACAGCACGTTAAAACTTTTAGTGGATAATCATAATGAGAGTCTTAGACCATTCAGACGCGCTGCGGGTACGAAGCTTCGTGGCCAGATCGGCAGCACGAGCCATCTAGTTTTGCTGGTCTTCAGTTCGAGTCTCGAAACTGAGAACTTTTTAAATATATTTTTCTTTTCTTTTTTTTACATTTTTTTTAGATGTTTTTATCCTTTATTCCCACACTTACTACGAACTTTTCCAAATCTTATACTACTAAAATAAAATTTTATGTCAAAATATTTCTATATTCAAGAGAAATTTTAGGAGTTGAGTTCACGCACATGCGCAGAATTCATTCCTATTCAAAACATTGTGCTTTTAGACCAGAATGAGACCACGTTAAAACTTTTAGTGGATAATCATAATGAGAGTCTTAGACCATTCAGACTCGCTGCGGGTACGAAGCGTCGTGGCCAGATCGGCAGCACGAGACATCTAGTTTTGCTGGTCTTCAGTTCGAGTCACGAAACTGAGAACTTTTTCAATATATTTTTCTTTTCTTTTTTTAAGTTTAATTTTGATATTTTTATCCTTTATTCCCACACTTATTACGAACTTTTTCAAATCTTATACTACTAAAATAAAATTTTATGTCAAAATATTTCTATATTCAAGAGAAATTTTAGGAGTCGAGTTCACGCACATGCGCAGAATTCTTTCCTATTCAAAACATTGTGCTTTTAGACCAGAATGACACCACGTTAAAACTTTTAGTGGATAATCATAATGATAGTCTTAGACCATTCAGACGCGCGGCGGGTACGAAGCTTCGTGGCGAGATCGGCAGCACGAGACATCAAGTTTTGCTGGTCTTCAGTTAGAGTCTCGAAACTGAGAACTTTTTAAATATATTTTTCTTTTCTTTTTTTTACATTTTTTTTAGATGTTTTTATCCTTTATTCCCACACTTACTACGAACTTTTCCAAATCTTATACTACTAAAATAAAATTTTATGTCAAAATATTTCTATATTCAAGAGAAATTTTAGGAGTTGAGTTCACGCACATGCGCAGAATTCATTCCTATTCAAAACATTGTGCTTTTAGACCAGAATGACACCACGTTAACACTTTTAGTGGATAATAATAATGAGAGTCTTAGACCATTCAGACTCGCTGCGGGTACGAAGCGTCGTGGCCAGATCGGCAGCACGAGACATCTAGTTTTGCTGGTCTTCAGTTCGAGACTCGAAACTGAGAACTTTTTCAATATATTTTTCTTTTCTTTTTTTTAAGTTTAATTTTGATATTTTTATCCTTTATTCCCACACTTACTACGAACTTTTCCAAATCTTATACTACTAAAATAAAATTTTATGTCAAAATATTTCTATATTCAAGAGAAATTTTAGGAGTCGAGTTCACGCACATGCGCAGAATTCATTCCTATTCAAAACATTGTGCTTTTAGACCAGAATGACACCACGTTAAAACTTTTAGTGGATAATCATAATGAGAGTCTTAGACCATTCAGACGCGCTGCGGGTACGAAGCGTCGTGGTCAGATCGGCTGCACGAGCCATCTAGTTTTGCTGGTCTTCAGTTCGAGTCTCGAAACTGAGAACTTTTTAAATATATTTTTCTTTTCTTTCTATTACATTTTTTTTAGATATTTTTATACTTTATTCCCACACTTACTACGAACTTTTCCAAATCTTATACTACTAAAATAAAATTTTATGTCAAAATATTTCTATATTCAAGAGAAATTTTAGTCGTCGAGTTCACGCACATGCGCAGAATTCATTCCTATTCAAAACATTGTGCTTTTAGACCAGAATGACACCACGTTAAAACTTTTAGTGGATAATCATAATAAGAGTCTTAGACCATACAGAATCGCTGCGGGTACGAAGCTTCATGGCCAGATCGGCAGCACGAGCCATCTAGTTTTGCTGGTCTTCAGTTCGAGTCTCGAAACTGAGAACTTTTTAAATATATTTTTCTTTTCTTTTTTTTACATTTTTTTTAGATATTTTTATCCTTTATTCCCACACTTACTACGAACTTTTCCAAATCTTATACTACTAAAATAAAAATTTATGTCAAAATATTTCTATATTCAATAGAAATTTTAGGAGTCGAGTTCACGCACATGCGCAGAATTCATTCCTATTCAAAACATTGTGCTTTTAGACCAGAATGACACCACGTTAAAACTTTTAGTGGATAATCATAATGAGAGTCTTAGACCATTCAGACGTGGTGCGGGTACGAAGCTTCGTGGCCAGATCGGCAGCACGAGACATCTAGTTTCGCTGGTCTTCAGTTCGAGTCTCGAAACTGAGAACTTTTTAAATATATTTTTCTTTTCTTTTTTTTACATTTTTTTTAGATGTTTTTATCCTTTATTCCCACACTTACTACGAACTTTTCCAAATCTTATACTACTAAAATAAAATTTTATGTCAAAATATTTCTATATTCAAGAGAAATTTTAGGAGTTGAGTTCACGCACATGCGCAGAATTCATTCCTATTCAAAACATTGTGCTTTTAGACCAGAATGAGACCACGTTAAAACTTTTAGTGGATAATCATAATGAGAGTCTTAGACCATTCAGACTCGCTGCGGGTACGAAGCGTCGTGGCCAGATCGGCAGCACGAGACATCTAGTTTTGCTGGTCTTCAGTTCGAGTCACGAAACTGAGAACTTTTTCAATATATTTTTCTTTTCTTTTTTTAAGTTTAATTTTGATATTTTTATCCTTTATTCCCACACTTATTACGAACTTTTTCAAATCTTATACTACTAAAATAAAATTTTATGTCAAAATATTTCTATATTCAAGAGAAATTTTAGGAGTCGAGTTCACGCACATGCGCAGAATTCATTCCTATTCAAAACATTGTGCTTTTAGACCAGAATGACACCACGTTAAAACTTTTAGTGGATAATCATAATGAGAGTCTTAGACCATTCAGACGCGCTGCGGGTACGAAGCGTCGTGGCCAGATCGGCAGCACGAGACATCTAGTTTTGCTGGTCTTCAGTTCGAGACTCGAAACTGAGAACTTTTTCAATATATTTTTCTTTTCTTTTTTTTAAGTTTAATTTTGATATTTTTATCCTTTATTCCCACACTTACTACGAACTTTTCCAAATCTTATACTACTAAAATAAAATTTTATGTCAAAATATTTCTATATTCAATAGAAATTTGAGGAGTCGAGATCACGCACATGCGCAGAATTCATTCCTATTCAAAACATTGTGCTTTTAGACCAGAATTACACCACGTTAAAACTTTTAGTGGATAATCATAATGAGAGTCTTAGACCATTCAGACGCGCTGCGGGAACGAAGCTTCGTGGGCAGATCGGCTGCACGAGCCATCTAGTTTTGCTGGTCTTCAGTTCGAGTCTCGAAACTGAGAACTTTTTCAATATATTTTTCTTTTCTTTTTTTTACATTTTTTTTAGATATTTTTATCCTTTATTCCCGCACTTACTACGAACTTTTCCAAATCTTATACTACTAAAATAAAATTTTATGTCAAAATATTTCTATATTCAAGAGAAATTTTAAGAGTCGAGTTCACGCACATGCGCAGAATTCATTCCTATTCAAAACATTGTGCTTTTAGAACAGAATGACAGCACGTTAAAACTTTTAGTGGATAATCATAATGAGAGTCTTAGACCATTCAGACGCGCTGCGGGTACGAAGCTTCGTGGCCAGATCGGCAGCACGAGCCATCTAGTTTTGCTGGTCTTCAGTTCGAGTCTCGAAACTGAGAACTTTTTAAATATATTTTTCTTTTCTTTTTTTTACATTTTTTTTAGATGTTTTTATCCTTTATTCCCACACTTACTACGAACTTTTCCAAATCTTATACTACTAAAATAAAATTTTATGTCAAAATATTTCTATATTCAAGAGAAATTTTAGGAGTTGAGTTCACGCACATGCGCAGAATTCATTCCTATTCAAAACATTGTGCTTTTAGACCAGAATGAGACCACGTTAAAACTTTTAGTGGATAATCATAATGAGAGTCTTAGACCATTCAGACTCGCTGCGGGTACGAAGCGTCGTGGCCAGATCGGCAGCACGAGACATCTAGTTTTGCTGGTCTTCAGTTCGAGTCACGAAACTGAGAACTTTTTCAATATATTTTTCTTTTCTTTTTTTAAGTTTAATTTTGATATTTTTATCCTTTATTCCCACACTTATTACGAACTTTTTCAAATCTTATACTACTAAAATAAAATTTTATGTCAAAATATTTCTATATTCAAGAGAAATTTTAGGAGTCGAGTTCACGCACATGCGCAGAATTCTTTCCTATTCAAAACATTGTGCTTTTAGACCAGAATGACACCACGTTAAAACTTTTAGTGGATAATCATAATGATAGTCTTAGACCATTCAGACGCGCGGCGGGTACGAAGCTTCGTGGCGAGATCGGCAGCACGAGACATCAAGTTTTGCTGGTCTTCAGTTAGAGTCTCGAAACTGAGAACTTTTTAAATATATTTTTCTTTTCTTTTTTTTACATTTTTTTTAGATGTTTTTATCCTTTATTCCCACACTTACTACGAACTTTTCCAAATCTTATACTACTAAAATAAAATTTTATGTCAAAATATTTCTATATTCAAGAGAAATTTTAGGAGTTGAGTTCACGCACATGCGCAGAATTCATTCCTATTCAAAACATTGTGCTTTTAGACCAGAATGACACCACGTTAACACTTTTAGTGGATAATAATAATGAGAGTCTTAGACCATTCAGACTCGCTGCGGGTACGAAGCGTCGTGGCCAGATCGGCAGCACGAGACATCTAGTTTTGCTGGTCTTCAGTTCGAGACTCGAAACTGAGAACTTTTTCAATATATTTTTCTTTTCTTTTTTTTAAGTTTAATTTTGATATTTTTATCCTTTATTCCCACACTTACTACGAACTTTTCCAAATCTTATACTACTAAAATAAAATTTTATGTCAAAATATTTCTATATTCAAGAGAAATTTTAGGAGTCGAGTTCACGCACATGCGCAGAATTCATTCCTATTCAAAACATTGTGCTTTTAGACCAGAATGACACCACGTTAAAACTTTTAGTGGATAATCATAATAAGAGTCTTAGACCATACAGAATCGCTGCGGGTACGAAGCTTCATGGCCAGATCGGCAGCACGAGCCATCTAGTTTTGCTGGTCTTCAGTTCGAGTCTCGAAACTGAGAACTTTTTAAATATATTTTTCTTTTCTTTTTTTTACATTTTTTTTAGATATTTTTATCCTTTATTCCCACACTTACTACGAACTTTTCCAAATCTTATACTACTAAAATAAAAATTTATGTCAAAATATTTCTATATTCAATAGAAATTTTAGGAGTCGAGTTCACGCACATGCGCAGAATTCATTCCTATTCAAAACATTGTGCTTTTAGACCAGAATGACACCACGTTAAAACTTTTAGTGGATAATCATAATGAGAGTCTTAGACCATTCAGACGTGGTGCGGGTACGAAGCTTCGTGGCCAGATCGGCAGCACGAGACATCTAGTTTCGCTGGTCTTCAGTTCGAGTCTCGAAACTGAGAACTTTTTCAATATATTTTTCTTTTCTTTTTTTTAAGTTTAATTTTGATATTTTTATCCTTTATTCCCACACTTACTACGAACTTTTCCAAATCTTATACTACTAAAATAAAATTTTATGTCAAAATATTTCTATATTCAAGAGAAATTTTAGGAGTCGAGTTCACGCACATGCGCAGAATTCATTCCTATTCAAAACATTGTGCTTTTAGACCAGAATGTGCTTTTAGTTAGACCAGAATGTTAACACTTTTAGTGGATAATCATAATGAGAGTCTTAGACCATTCAGACGCGCTGCGGGTACGAATCTTCGTGGCCAGATCGGCAGCACGAGACATCTAGTTTTGCTGGTCTTCAGTTCGAGTCTCGAAACTGAGAACTTTTTCAATATATTTTTCTTTTCTTTTTTTAACATTTTTTTTTAGATATTTTTATCCTTTATTCCCACACTTACTACGAACTTTTCCAAATATTATACTACTAAAATAAAATTTTATGTCAAAATATTTCTATATTCAAGAGAAATTTTAGGAGTCGAGTTCACGCACATGCGCAGAATTCATTCCTATTCAAAACATTGTGCTTTTAGACCAGAATGACACCACGTTAAAACTTTTAGTGGATAATCATAATGAGAGTCTTAGACCATTCAGACGCGCTGCGGGTACGAAGCGTCGTGGCCAGATCGGCAGCACGAGACATCTAGTTTTGCTGGTCTTCAGTTCGAGACTCGAAACTGAGAACTTTTTCAATATATTTTTCTTTTCTTTTTTTTAAGTTTAATTTTGATATTTTTATCCTTTATTCCCACACTTACTACGAACTTTTCCAAATCTTATACTACTAAAATAAAATTTTATGTCAAAATATTTCTATATTCAATAGAAATTTGAGGAGTCGAGATCACGCACATGCGCAGAATTCATTCCTATTCAAAACATTGTGCTTTTAGACCAGAATTACACCACGTTAAAACTTTTAGTGGATAATCATAATGAGAGTCTTAGACCATTCAGACGCGCTGCGGGAACGAAGCTTCGTGGGCAGATCGGCTGCACGAGCCATCTAGTTTTGCTGGTCTTCAGTTCGAGTCTCGAAACTGAGAACTTTTTCAATATATTTTTCTTTTCTTTTTTTTACATTTTTTTTAGATATTTTTATCCTTTATTCCCGCACTTACTACGAACTTTTCCAAATCTTATACTACTAAAATAAAATTTTATGTCAAAATATTTCTATATTCAAGAGAAATTTTAAGAGTCGAGTTCACGCACATGCGCAGAATTCATTCCTATTCAAAACATTGTGCTTTTAGAACAGAATGACAGCACGTTAAAACTTTTAGTGGATAATCATAATGAGAGTCTTAGACCATTCAGACGCGCTGCGGGTACGAAGCTTCGTGGCCAGATCGGCAGCACGAGCCATCTAGTTTTGCTGGTCTTCAGTTCGAGTCTCGAAACTGAGAACTTTTTAAATATATTTTTCTTTTCTTTTTTTTACATTTTTTTTAGATGTTTTTATCCTTTATTCCCACACTTACTACGAACTTTTCCAAATCTTATACTACTAAAATAAAATTTTATGTCAAAATATTTCTATATTCAAGAGAAATTTTAGGAGTTGAGTTCACGCACATGCGCAGAATTCATTCCTATTCAAAACATTGTGCTTTTAGACCAGAATGAGACCACGTTAAAACTTTTAGTGGATAATCATAATGAGAGTCTTAGACCATTCAGACTCGCTGCGGGTACGAAGCGTCGTGGCCAGATCGGCAGCACGAGACATCTAGTTTTGCTGGTCTTCAGTTCGAGTCACGAAACTGAGAACTTTTTCAATATATTTTTCTTTTCTTTTTTTAAGTTTAATTTTGATATTTTTATCCTTTATTCCCACACTTATTACGAACTTTTTCAAATCTTATACTACTAAAATAAAATTTTATGTCAAAATATTTCTATATTCAAGAGAAATTTTAGGAGTCGAGTTCACGCACATGCGCAGAATTCTTTCCTATTCAAAACATTGTGCTTTTAGACCAGAATGACACCACGTTAAAACTTTTAGTGGATAATCATAATGATAGTCTTAGACCATTCAGACGCGCGGCGGGTACGAAGCTTCGTGGCGAGATCGGCAGCACGAGACATCAAGTTTTGCTGGTCTTCAGTTAGAGTCTCGAAACTGAGAACTTTTTAAATATATTTTTCTTTTCTTTTTTTTACATTTTTTTTAGATGTTTTTATCCTTTATTCCCACACTTACTACGAACTTTTCCAAATCTTATACTACTAAAATAAAATTTTATGTCAAAATATTTCTATATTCAAGAGAAATTTTAGGAGTTGAGTTCACGCACATGCGCAGAATTCATTCCTATTCAAAACATTGTGCTTTTAGACCAGAATGAGACCACGTTAAAACTTTTAGTGGATAATCATAATGAGAGTCTTAGACCATTCAGACTCGCTGCGGGTACGAAGCGTCGTGGCCAGATCGGCAGCACGAGACATCTAGTTTTGCTGGTCTTCAGTTCGAGTCACGAAACTGAGAACTTTTTCAATATATTTTTCTTTTCTTTTTTTAAGTTTAATTTTGATATTTTTATCCTTTATTCCCACACTTATTACGAACTTTTTCAAATCTTATACTACTAAAATAAAATTTTATGTCAAAATATTTCTATATTCAAGAGAAATTTTAGGAGTCGAGTTCACGCACATGCGCAGAATTCTTTCCTATTCAAAACATTGTGCTTTTAGACCAGAATGACACCATGTTAAAACTTTTTGTCGATAATCATAATGAGAGTCTTAGACCATTGAGAATCGCTGCGGGTACGAAGCTTCGTGGCCAGATCGGCAGCACGAGCCATCTGGTTTTGCTGGTCTTCAGTTCGAGTCCCGAAACTGAGAACTTTTTAAATATATTTTTCTTTTCTTTTTTTTATATTTTTTTAGATATTTTTATCCTTTATTCCGACTTTTATTACGAACTTTTCCAAATCTTATACTACTAAAATAAAATTTTATGTCAAAATATTTCTATATTCAAGAGAAATTTTAGGAGTCGAGTTCACGCACATGCGCAGAATTCATTCCTATTCAAAACATTGTGCTTTTAGACCAGAATGACACCACGTTAACACTTTTAGTGGATAATAATAATGAGAGTCTTAGACCATTTAGACGCACTGCGGGTACGAAGCGTCGTGGCCAGATCGGCAGCACGAGACATCTAGTTTTGCTGGTCTTCAGTTCGAGTCTCGAAACTGAGAACTTTTTAAATATATTTTTCTTTTCTTTTTTTTACATTTTTTTTTTAGATATTTTTATCCTTTATTCCCACACTTACTACGAACTTTTCCAAATCTTATACTACTAAAATAAAATTTTATGTCAAAATATTTCTATATTCAAGAGAAATTTTAGGAGTCGAGTTCACGCACATGCGCAGAATTCATTCCTATTCAAAACATTGTGCTTTTAGACCAGAATGACACCACGTTAAAACTTTTAGTGGATAATCATAATGAGAGTCTTAGACCATTCAGACGCGCTGCGGGTACGAAGCGTCGTGGTCAGATCGGCTGCACGAGCCATCTAGTTTTGCTGGTCTTCAGTTCGAGTCTCGAAACTGAGAACTTTTTAAATATATTTTTCTTTTCTTTCTATTACATTTTTTTTAGATATTTTTATCCTTTATTCCCACACTTACTACGAACTTTTCCAAATCTTATACTACTAAAATAAAATTTTATGTCAAAATATTTCTATATTCAAGAGAAATTTTAGGAGTCGAGTTCACGCACATGCGCAGAATTCATTCCTATTCAAAACATTGTGCTTTTAGACCAGAATGACACCACGTTAAAACTTTTAGTGGATAATCATAATGTGAGTCTTAGACCATTCAGACGCGCGGCGGGTACGAAGCTTCGTGGCCAGATCGGCAGCACGAGACATCAAGTTTTGCTGGTCTTCAGTTAGAGTCTCGAAACTGAGAACTTTTTAAATATATTTTTCTTTTCTTTTTTTTACATTTTTTTTAGATATTTTTATCCTTTATTCCCACACTTACTACGAACTTTTCCAAATCTTATACTACTAAAATAAAATTTTATGTCAAAATATTTCTATATTCAAGAGAAATTTTAGGAGTCGAGTTCACGCACATGCGCAGAATTCATTCCTATTCAAAACATTGTGCTTTTAGATCAGAATGAGACCACGTTAAAACTTTTAGTGGATAATCATAATGAGAGTCTTAGACCATTCAGACTCGCTGCGGGTACGAAGCGTCGTGGCCAGATCGGCAGCACGAGACATCTAGTTTTGCTGGTCTTCAGTTCGAGTCACGAAACTGAGAACTTTTTCAATATATTTTTCTTTTCTTTTTTTAAGTTTAATTTTGATATTTTTATCCTTTATTCCCACACTTACTACGAACTTTTCCAAATCTTATACTACTAAAATAAAATTTTATGTCAAAATATTTCTATATTCAAGAGAAATTTTAGGAGTCGAGTTCACGCACATGCGCAGAATTCTTTCCTATTCAAAACATTGTGCTTTTAGACCAGAATGACACCATGTTAAAACTTTTTGTCGATAATCATAATGAGAGTCTTAGACCATTGAGAATCGCTGCGGGTACGAAGCTTCGTGGCCAGATCGGCAGCACGAGCCATCTGGTTTTGCTGGTCTTCAGTTCGAGTCCCGAAACTGAGAACTTTTTAAATATATTTTTCTTTTCTTTTTTTTATATTTTTTTAGATATTTTTATCCTTTATACCGACTTTTATTACGAACTTTTCCAAATCTTATACTACTAAAATAAAATTTTATGTCAAAATATTTCTATATTCAAGAGAAATTTTAGGAGTCGAGTTCACGCACATGCGCAGAATTCATTCCTATTCAAAACATTGTGCTTTTAGACCAGAATGACACCACGTTAATACTTTTAGTGGATAATCATAATGAGAGTCTTAGACCATTCAGACGCGCTGCGGGTACGAAGCGTCGTGGCCAGATCGACAGCACGAGCCATCTAGTTTTGCTGGTCTTCAGTTCGAGTCTCGAAACTGAGAACTTTTTAAAAAGATTTTTCTTTTCTTTCTTTTACATTTTTTTTAGATATTTTTATAATTTATTCCCACTGTTACTACGAACTTTTCCAAATCTTATACTACTAAAATAAAATTTTATGTCAAAATATTTCTATATTCAAGAGAAATTTTAGGAGTCGAGTTCACGCACATGCGCAGAATTCTTTCCTATTCAAAACATTGTGCTTTTAGACCAGAATGACACCACGTTAAAACTTTTTGTGGATAATCATAATGAGAGTCTTAGACCATTCAGAATCGCTGCAAGTACGAGGCTTCGTGGCCATATCGGCTGCACGAGCCATCTAGTTTTGCTGGTCTTCAGTTCGAGTCTCGAAACTGAGAACTTTTTAAATATATTTTTCTTTTCTTTTTTTTACATTTTTTTAGATATTTTTATCCTTTATTCCGACTCTTACTACGAACTTTTCCAAATCTTATACTACTAAAATAAAATTTTATGTCAAAATATTTCTATATTCAAGAGAAATTTTAGGAGTCGAGTTCACGCATATGCGCAGAATTCATTCCTATTCAAAACATTGTGCTTTTAGACCAGAATGACACCACGTTAAAACTTTTAGTGGATAATCATAATGAGAGTCTTAGACCATTCAGACGCGCTGCGGGTACGAAGCGTCGTGGTCAGATAGGCTGCACGAGCCATCTAGTTTTGCTGGTCTTCAGTTCGAGTCTCGAAACTGAGAACTTTTTAAATATATTTTTCTTTTCTTTTTTTTTTACATTTTTTTAGATATTTTTATCCTTTATTCCCACACTTACTACGAACTTTTCCAAATCTTATACTACTAAAATAAAATTTTATGTCAAAATATTTTTATATTCAAGAGAAATTTTAGGAGTCGAGTTCACGCATATGCGCAGAATTCATTCCTATTCAATAAATTGTGCTTTTAGACCAGAATGACACCACGTTAACTCTTTTAGTAGATAATCATAATGAGAGTCTTAGACCTTTCAGACGCACTGCGGGTACGAAGCTTCGTGGCCAGATCGGCAGTACGAGCCATCTAGTTTTTCTGATCTTCAGTTCGAGTCTCGAAACTGAGAACTTTTTAAATATATTTTTCTTTTCTTTCTATTACATTTTTTTTAGATATTTTTATCCTTTATTCCCACACTTACTACGAACTTTTCCAAATCTTATACTACTAAAATAAAATTTTATGTCAAAATATTTCTATATTCAAGAGAAATTTTAGGAGTCGAGTTCACGCACATGCGCAGAATTCATTCCTATTCAAAACATTGTGCTTTTAGACCAGAATGACACCACGTTAAAACTTTTAGTGGATAATCATAATGAGAGTCTTAGACCATTCAGACGCGCGGCGGGTACGAAGCTTCGTGGCCAGATCGGCAGCACGAGACATCAAGTTTTGCTGGTCTTCAGTTAGAGTCTCGAAACTGAGAACTTTTTAAATATATTTTTCTTTTCTTTTTTTTACATTTTTTTTAGATATTTTTATCCTTTATTCCCACACTTACTACGAACTTTTCCAAATCTTATACTACTAAAATAAAATTTTATGTCAAAATATTTCTATATTCAAGAGAAATTTTAGGAGTCGAGTTCACGCACATGCGCAGAATTCTTTCCTATTCAAAACATTGTGCTTTTAGACCAGAATGACACCATGTTAAAACTTTTTGTCGATAATCATAATGAGAGTCTTAGACCATTGAGAATCGCTGCGGGTACGAAGCTTCGTGGCCATATCGGCAGCACGAGCCGTCTGGTTTTGCTGGTCTTCAGTTCGAGTCCCGAAACTGAGAACTTTTTAAATATATTTTTCTTTTCTTTTTTTTATATTTTTTTAGATATTTTTATCCTTTATACCGACTTTTATTACGAACTTTTCCAAATCTTATACTACTAAAATAAAATTTTATGTCAAAATATTTCTATATTCAAGAGAAATTTTAGGAGTCGAGTTCACGCACATGCGCAGAATTCATTCCTATTCAAAACATTGTGCTTTTAGACCAGAATGACACCACGTTAAAACTTTTAGTGGATAATCATAATGAGAGTCTTAGACCATTCAGACGCGCTGCGGGTACGAAGCGTCGTGGCCAGATCGACAGCACGAGCCATCTAGTTTTGCTGGTCTTCAGTTCGAGTCTCGAAACTGAGAACTTTTTAAAAATATTTTTCTTTTCTTTCTTTTACATTTTTTTTAGATATTTTTATAATTTATTCCCACTGTTACTACGAACTTTTCCAAATCTTATACTACTAAAATAAAATTTTATGTCAAAATATTTCTATATTCAAGAGAAATTTTAGGAGTCGAGTTCACGCACATGCGCAGAATTCTTTCCTATTCAAAACATTGTGCTTTTAGACCAGAATGACACCACGTTAATACTTTTTGTGGATAATCATAATGAGAGTCTTAGACCATTCAGAATCGCTGCAAGTACGAGGCTTCGTGGCCAGATCGGCTGCACGAGCCATCTAGTTTTGCTGGTCTTCAGTTCGAGTCTCGAAACTGAGAACTTTTTAAATATATTTTTCTTTTCTTTTTTTTTACATTTTTTTAGATATTTTTATCCTTTATTCCGACTCTTACTACGAACTTTTCCAAATCTTATACTACTAAAATAAAATTTTATGTCAAAATATTTCTATATTCAAGAGAAATTTTAGGAGTCGAGTTCACGCATATGCGCAGAATTCATTCCTATTCAAAACATTGTGCTTTTAGACCAGAATGACACCACGTTAACACTTTTAGTGGATAATCATAATGAGAGTCTTAGACCATTCAGACGCACTGCGGATACGAAGCTTCGTGGCCTGATCGGCAGCACGAGCCATCTAGTTTTTCTGATCTTCAGTTCGAGTCTCGAAACTGAGAACTTTTTCAATATATTTTTCTTTTCTTTTTTTTAAGTTTTATTTTAGATATTTTTATCCTTTATTCCCACACTTAATACGAACTTTTCCAAATCTTATACTACTAAAATAAAATTTTATGTCAAAATATTTCTATATTCAAGAGAAATTTTAGGAGTCGAGTTCACGCACATGCGCAGAATTCTTTCCTATTCAAAACATTGTGCTTTTAGACCAGAATGACACCATGTTAAAACTTTTTGTCGATAATCATAATGAGAGTCTTAGACCATTGAGAATCGCTGCGGGTACGAAGCTTCGTGGCCATATCGGCAGCACGAGCCATCTGGTTTTGCTGGTCTTCAGTTCGAGTCCCGAAACTGAGAACTTTTTAAATATATTTTTCTTTTCTTTTTTTATATTTTTTTAGATATTTTTATCCTTTATACCGACTTTTATTACGAACTTTTCCAAATCTTATACTACTAAAATAAAATTTTATGTCAAAATATTTCTATATTCAAGAGAAATTTTAGGAGTCGAGTTCACGCACATGCGCAGAATTCATTCCTATTCAAAACATTGTGCTTTTAGACCAGAATGACACCACGTTAAAACTTTTAGTGGATAATCATAATGAGAGTCTTAGACCATTCAGACGCGCTGCGGGTACGAAGCGTCGTGGCCAGATCGACAGCACGAGCCATCTAGTTTTGCTGGTCTTCAGTTCGAGTCTCGAAACTGAGAACTTTTTAAAAATATTTTTCTTTTCTTTCTTTTACATTTTTTTTAGATATTTTTATCCATTATTCCCACACTTACTACGAACTTTTCCAAATCTTATATTACTAATATAAAATTTATTGTGAAAATATTTCTATATTCAAGAGAAATTTTAGGAGTCAAGTTCATGCACATGCGCAGAATTCATTCCTATTCAAAACATTGTGCTCTTAGACCAGATTGACACCATGTTAAAACTTTTAGTTTATAATCATGATGAGAGTCTTACACCATTCAGAAGCTCTGCGTGTACGTAGCTTCGTGGCCAGATCGGCAGCACGAGCTACCTAGTTTTGCTGGTCTTCAGTTCGAGTCTCGAAATTGAGACCTTTTTAAATATATTTTTCTTCTCTTTTTTTTACATTTTTTTTAGATATTTTTATCCTTTATTCCCACACTTACTACGAATTTTTACAACTCTTATACTACTAAAATAAAATTTTATGTCAAAATATTTCTATATTCAAGAGAAATTTTAGGAGTCGAGTTCACGCACATGCGCAGAATTCATTCCTATTCAAAACATTGTGCTTTTAGACCAGAATGACACCACGTTAACACTTTTAGTGGATAATAATAATGAGAGTCTTAGACCATTCAGACGCACTGCGGGTACGAAGCTTCGTGGCCAGATCGGCAGCACGAGCCATCTAGTTTTGCTGGGCTTCAGTTCGAGTCTCGAAACTGAGAACTTTTTAAATATATTTTTCTTTTCTTTTTTTTAAGTTTTATTTTAGATATTTTTATCCTTTATTCCCACACTTACTACGAACTTTTCCAAATCTTATACTACTAAAATAAAATTTTATGTCAAAATATTTCTATATTCAAGAGAAATTTTAGGAGCCGAGTTCCCGCACATGCGCAGAATTCATGCCTATTCAAAACATTGTGCTTTTAGACCAGAATGACACCACGTTAAAACTTTTAGTTGATAATCATAATGAGAGTCTTAGACCATTCAGACGCGCTGCGGGCACGAAGCTTCGTGGCCAGATCGGCAGCACGAGCCATCTAGTTTTGCTGGTCTTCAGTTCGAGTCTCGAAACTGAGAAATTTTTCAATATATTTTTCTTTTCTTTTTTTTACATTTTTTTAGATATTTTTATCCTTTATTCCCACACTTACTACGAACTTTTCCAAATCTTATACTACTAAAATAAAATTTTATGTCAAAATATTTGTATATTCATGAGAAATTTTAGGAGTCGAGTTCACGCACATGCGCAGAATTCATTCCTATTCAAAACATTGTGCGTTTAGACCAGAATGACACCAAGTTAAAACTTTTAGTGGATAATCATAATGAGAGTCTTAGACCATTCACACGCGCTGTGGGTACGAAGCTTCGTGGCCAGATCGGCAGCACGAGCCATCTAGTTTTGCTGGTCTTCAGTTCGAGTCTCGAAACTGAGAACTTTTTAAATATATTTTTCTTTTCTTTTTTTTACATTTTTTTAAGATATTTTTATCCTTTATTCCCACACTTACTACGAAATTTTCCAAATCTTATACTACTAAAATAAAATTTTATGTCAAAATATTTCTATATTCAAAAGAAATTTTAGGAGTCGAGTTCACGCACATGCGCAGAATTCATTCCTATTCAAAACATTGTGCGTTTAGACCAGAATGACACCACGTTAAAACTTTTAGTGGATAATCATAATGAGAGTCTTAGACCATTCAGACGCGCTGCGGGCACGAAGCTTCGTGGCCAGATCGGCAGCACAAACCATCTAGTTTTGCTGGTCTTCAGTTCGAGTCTCGAAACTGAGAAATTTTTCAACATATTTTTCTTTTCTTTTTTTTACATTTTTTTTAGATATTTTTATCCTTTATTCCCACACTTACTACGAACTTTTCCAAATCTTATACTACTAAAATAAAATTTTATGTCAAAATATTTCTATATTCATGAGAAATTTTAGGAGTCGAGTTCACGCACATGCGCAGAATTCATTCCTATTCAAAACATTGTGCTTTTAGACCAGAATGACACCAAGTTAAAACTTTTAGTGGATAATCATAATGAGAGTCTTAGACCATTCACACGCGCTGTGGGTACGAAGCTTCGTGGCCAGATCGGCAGCACGAGCCATCTAGTTTTGCTGGTCTTCAGTTCGAGTCTCGAAACTGAGAACTTTTTAAATATATTTTTCTTTTCTTTTTTTTACATTTTTTAAAGATATTTTTATCCTTTATTCCCACACTTACTACGAACTTTTCCAAATCTTATACTACTAAAATAAAATTTTATGTCAAAATATTTCTATATTCAAGAGAAATTTTAGGAGTCGAGTTCACGCACATGCGCAAAATTCATTCCTATTCAAAACATTGTGCTTTTAGACCAGAATGACACCACGTTAAAACTTTTAGTGGATAATCATAATGAGAGTCTTAGACCATTCAGACGCGCTGCGGGTACGAAGCTTCGTGGTCAGATCGGCTGCACGAGCCATCTAGTTTTGCTGGTCTTCAGTTCGAGTCTCGAAACTGAGAACTTTTTAAATATATTTTTCTTTTATTTTTTTTACATTTTTTTTAGATATTTTTATCCTTTATTCCCACACTTACTACGAACTTTTCCAAATCTTATACTAGTAAAAAAAAATTTCATGTCAAAATATTTCTATATTCAAGAGAAATTTTAGGAGTCGAGTTCACGCACATGCGCAGAATTCATTCCTATTCAAAACATTGTGCTTTTAGACCAGAATGACACCACGTTAAAACTTTTAGTGGATAATCATAATGAGAGTTTAGACCATTCAGACGCGCTTTGGGTACGAAGCTTCGTGGCCAGATCGGCAGCACGAGCCATCTAGTTTTGCTGGTCTTCAGTTCGAGTCTCGAAACTGAGAACTTTTTAAATATATTTTTCTTTTCTTTTTTTTACATTTTTTAAAGATATTTTTATCCTTTATTCCCACACTTACTACGAACTTTTCCAAATCTTATACTACTAAAATAAAATTTTATGTCAAAATATTTCTATATTCAAGAGAAATTTTAGGAGTCGAGTTCACGCACATGCGCAAAATTCATTCCTATTCAAAACATTGTGCTTTTAGACCAGAATGACACCACGTTAAAACTTTTAGTGGATAATCATAATGAGAGTCTTAGACCATTCAGACGCGCTGCGGGTACGAAGCTTCGTGGTCAGATCGGCTGCACGAGCCATCTAGTTTTGCTGGTCTTCAGTTCGAGTCTCGAAACTGAGAACATTTTAAATATATTTTTCTTTTATTTTTTTTACATTTTTTTTAGATATTTTTATCCTTTATTCCCACACTTACTACGAACTTTTCCAAATCTTATACTAGTAAAATAAAATTTCATGTCAAAATATTTCTATATTCAAGAGAAATTTTAGGAGTCGAGTTCACGCACATGCGCAGAATTCATTCCTATTCAAAACATTGTGCTTTTAGACCAGAATGACACCACGTTAAAACTTTTAGTGGATAATCATAATGAGAGTTTAGACCATTCAGACGCGCTGTGGGTACGAAGCTTCGTGGCCAGATCGGCAGCACGAGCCATCTAGTTTTGCTGGTCTTCAGTTCGAGTCTCGAAACTGAGAACTTTTTAAATATATTTTTCTTTTCTTTTTTTTACATTTTTTTAAGATATTTTTATCCTTTATTCCCACACTTACTACGAACTTTTCCAAATCTTATACTACTAAAATAAAATTTTATGTCAAAATATTTCTATATTCAAAAGAAATTTTAGGAGTCGAGTTCACGCACATGCGCAGAATTCATTCCTATTCAAAACATTGTGCGTTTAGACCAGAATGACACCACGTTAAAACTTTTAGTGGATAATCATAATGAGAGTCTTAGACCATTCAGACGCGCTGCGGGTACGATGCTTCGTGGCCAGATCGGCAGCACGAGCCATCTAGTTTTGCTGGTCTTCAGTTCGAGTCTCGAAACTAAGAACTTTTTAAATATATTTTTCTTTTCTTTTTTTTACATTTTTTTAAGATATTTTTATCCTTTATTCCCACACTTACTACGAACTTTTCCAAATCTTATACTACTAAAATAAAATTTTATGTCAAAATATTTCTATATTCAAAAGAAATTTTAGGAGTCGAGTTCACGCACATGCGCAGAATTCATTCCTATTCAAAACATTGTGCTTTTAGACCAGAATGACACCACGTTAAAACTTTTAGTGGATAATCATAATGAGAGTTTAGACCATTCAGACGCGCTGTGGGTACGAAGCTTCGTGGCCAGATCGGCAGCACGAGCCATCTAGTTTTGCTGGTCTTCAGTTCGAGTCTCGAAACTGAGAACTTTTTAAATATATTTTTCTTTTATTTTTTTTACATTTTTTTTAGATATTTTTATCCTTTATTCCCACACTTACTACGAACTTTTCCAAATCTTATACTAGTAAAATAAAATTTCATGTCAAAATATTTCTATATTCAAGAGAAATTTTAGGAGTCGAGTTCACGCACATGCGCAGAATTCATTCCTATTCAAAACATTGTGCTTTTAGACCAGAATGACACCACGTTAAAACTTTTAGTGGATAATCATAATGAGAGTCTTAGACCATTCAGACGCGCTGCGGGCACGAAGCTTCGTGGCCAGATCGGCAGCACGAGCCATCTAGTTTTGCTGGTCTTCAGTTCGAGTCTCGAAACTGAGAAATTTTTCAATATATTTTTCTTTTCTTTTTTTTACATTTTTTTAGATATTTTTATCCTTTATTCCCACACTTACTACGAACTTTTCCAAATCTTATACTACTAAAATAAAATTTTATGTCAAAATATTTGTATATTCATGAGAAATTTTAGGAGTCGAGTTCACGCACATGCGCAGAATTCATTCCTATTCAAAACATTGTGCGTTTAGACCAGAATGACACCAAGTTAAAACTTTTAGTGGATAATCATAATGAGAGTCTTAGACCATTCACACGCGCTGTGGGTACGAAGCTTCGTGGCCAGATCGGCAGCACGAGCCATCTAGTTTTGCTGGTCTTCAGTTCGAGTCTCGAAACTGAGAACTTTTTAAATATATTTTTCTTTTCTTTTTTTTACATTTTTTTAAGATATTTTTATCCTTTATTCCCACACTTACTACGAAATTTTCCAAATCTTATACTACTAAAATAAAATTTTATGTCAAAATATTTCTATATTCAAAAGAAATTTTAGGAGTCGAGTTCACGCACATGCGCAGAATTCATTCCTATTCAAAACATTGTGCGTTTAGACCAGAATGACACCACGTTAAAACTTTTAGTGGATAATCATAATGAGAGTCTTAGACCATTCAGACGCGCTGCGGGCACGAAGCTTCGTGGCCAGATCGGCAGCACAAACCATCTAGTTTTGCTGGTCTTCAGTTCGAGTCTCGAAACTGAGAAATTTTTCAACATATTTTTCTTTTCTTTTTTTTACATTTTTTTTAGATATTTTTATCCTTTATTCCCACACTTACTACGAACTTTTCCAAATCTTATACTACTAAAATAAAATTTTATGTCAAAATATTTCTATATTCATGAGAAATTTTAGGAGTCGAGTTCACGCACATGCGCAGAATTCATTCCTATTCAAAACATTGTGCTTTTAGACCAGAATGACACCAAGTTAAAACTTTTAGTGGATAATCATAATGAGAGTCTTAGACCATTCACACGCGCTGTGGGTACGAAGCTTCGTGGCCAGATCGGCAGCACGAGCCATCTAGTTTTGCTGGTCTTCAGTTCGAGTCTCGAAACTGAGAACTTTTTAAATATATTTTTCTTTTCTTTTTTTTACATTTTTTAAAGATATTTTTATCCTTTATTCCCACACTTACTACGAACTTTTCCAAATCTTATACTACTAAAATAAAATTTTATGTCAAAATATTTCTATATTCAAGAGAAATTTTAGGAGTCGAGTTCACGCACATGCGCAAAATTCATTCCTATTCAAAACATTGTGCTTTTAGACCAGAATGACACCACGTTAAAACTTTTAGTGGATAATCATAATGAGAGTCTTAGACCATTCAGACGCGCTGCGGGTACGAAGCTTCGTGGTCAGATCGGCTGCACGAGCCATCTAGTTTTGCTGGTCTTCAGTTCGAGTCTCGAAACTGAGAACTTTTTAAATATATTTTTCTTTTATTTTTTTTACATTTTTTTTAGATATTTTTATCCTTTATTCCCACACTTACTACGAACTTTTCCAAATCTTATACTAGTAAAATAAAATTTCATGTCAAAATATTTCTATATTCAAGAGAAATTTTAGGAGTCGAGTTCACGCACATGCGCAGAATTCATTCCTATTCAAAACATTGTGCTTTTAGACCAGAATGACACCACGTTAAAACTTTTAGTGGATAATCATAATGAGAGTTTAGACCATTCAGACGCGCTGTGGGTACGAAGCTTCGTGGCCAGATCGGCAGCACGAGCCATCTAGTTTTGCTGGTCTTCAGTTCGAGTCTCGAAACTGAGAACTTTTTAAATATATTTTTCTTTTCTTTTTTTTACATTTTTTAAAGATATTTTTATCCTTTATTCCCACACTTACTACGAACTTTTCCAAATCTTATACTACTAAAATAAAATTTTATGTCAAAATATTTCTATATTCAAGAGAAATTTTAGGAGTCGAGTTCACGCACATGCGCAAAATTCATTCCTATTCAAAACATTGTGCTTTTAGACCAGAATGACACCACGTTAAAACTTTTAGTGGATAATCATAATGAGAGTCTTAGACCATTCAGACGCGCTGCGGGTACGAAGCTTCGTGGTCAGATCGGCTGCACGAGCCATCTAGTTTTGCTGGTCTTCAGTTCGAGTCTCGAAACTGAGAACTTTTTAAATATATTTTTCTTTTATTTTTTTTACATTTTTTTTAGATATTTTTATCCTTTATTCCCACACTTACTACGAACTTTTCCAAATCTTATACTAGTAAAATAAAATTTCATGTCAAAATATTTCTATATTCAAGAGAAATTTTAGGAGTCGAGTTCACGCACATGCGCAGAATTCATTCCTATTCAAAACATTGTGCTTTTAGACCAGAATGACACCACGTTAAAACTTTTAGTGGATAATCATAATGAGAGTTTAGACCATTCAGACGCGCTGTGGGTACGAAGCTTCGTGGCCAGATCGGCAGCACGAGCCATCTAGTTTTGCTGGTCTTCAGTTCGAGTCTCGAAACTGAGAACTTTTTAAATATATTTTTCTTTTCTTTTTTTTACATTTTTTTAAGATATTTTTATCCTTTATTCCCACACTTACTACGAACTTTTCCAAATCTTATACTACTAAAATAAAATTTTATGTCAAAATATTTCTATATTCAAAAGAAATTTTAGGAGTCGAGTTCACGCACATGCGCAGAATTCATTCCTATTCAAAACATTGTGCGTTTAGACCAGAATGACACCACGTTAAAACTTTTAGTGGATAATCATAATGAGAGTCTTAGACCATTCAGACGCGCTGCGGGTACGATGCTTCGTGGCCAGATCGGCAGCACGAGCCATCTAGTTTTGCTGGTCTTCAGTTCGAGTCTCGAAACTAAGAACTTTTTAAATATATTTTTCTTTTCTTTTTTTTACATTTTTTTAAGATATTTTTATCCTTTATTCCCACACTTACTACGAACTTTTCCAAATCTTATACTACTAAAATAAAATTTTATGTCAAAATATTTCTATATTCAAAAGAAATTTTAGGAGTCGAGTTCACGCACATGCGCAGAATTCATTCCTATTCAAAACATTGTGCTTTTAGACCAGAATGACACCACGTTAAAACTTTTAGTGGATAATCATAATGAGAGTTTAGACCATTCAGACGCGCTGTGGGTACGAAGCTTCGTGGCCAGATCGGCAGCACGAGCCATCTAGTTTTGCTGGTCTTCAGTTCGAGTCTCGAAACTGAGAACTTTTTAAATATATTTTTCTTTTATTTTTTTTACATTTTTTTTAGATATTTTTATCCTTTATTCCCACACTTACTACGAACTTTTCCAAATCTTATACTAGTAAAATAAAATTTCATGTCAAAATATTTCTATATTCAAGAGAAATTTTAGGAGTCGAGTTCACGCACATGCGCAGAATTCATTCCTATTCAAAACATTGTGCTTTTAGACCAGAAAGACACCACGTTAAAACTTTTAGTGGATAATCATAATGAGAGTCTTAGACCATTCAGACGCGCTGCGGGCACGAAGCTTCGTGGCCAGATCGGCAGCACGAGCCATCTAGTTTTGCTGGTCTTCAGTTCGAGTCTCGAAACTGAGAAATTTTTCAATATATTTTTCTTTTCTTTTTTTTACATTTTTTTTAGATATTTTTATCCTTTATTCCCACACTTACTACGAACTTTTCCAAATCTTATACTACTAAAATAAAATTTTATGTCAAAATATTTCTATATTCATGAGAAATTTTAGGAGTCGAGTTCACGCACATGCGCAGAATTCATTCCTATTCAAAACATTGTGCTTTTAGACCAGAATGACACCAAGTTAAAACTTTTAGTGGATAATCATAATGAGAGTCTTAGACCATTCAGACGCGCTGTGGGTACGAAGCTTCGTGGCCAGATCGGCAGCACGAGCCATCTAGTTTTGCTGGTCTTCAGTTCGAGTCTCGAAACTGAGAACTTTTTAAATATATTTTTCTTTTCTTTTTTTTACATTTTTTTAAGATATTTTTATCCTTTATTCCCACACTTACTACGAACTTTTCCAAATCTTATACTACTAAAATAAAATTTTATGTCAAAATATTTCTATATTCAAGAGAAATTTTAGGAGTCGAGTTCACGCACAGGCGCAGAATTCATTCCTATTCAAAACATTGTGGTTTTAGACCAGAATGACACCACGTTAAAACGTTTAGTGGATAATCATAATGAGAGTCTTAGACCATTCAGACGCACTGTGGGTTCGAAGATTCGTGGCCAGATCGGCAGCACGTGCCATCTAGTTTTGCTGGTCTTCAGTTCGAGTCTCGAAACTGAGAAGTTTTTAAATATATTTTTCTTTTATTTTTTTTACATTTTTTTTAGATATTTTTATCCTTTATTCCCACACTTACTACGATCTTTTCCAAATCTTATACTAGTAAAATAAAATTTCATGTCAAAATATTTCTATATTCAAGAGAAATTTTAGGAGTCAAGTTCACGCACATGCGCAGAATTCATTCCTATTCAAAACATTGTGCTTTTAGACCAGAATGACACCACGATAAAACATTTAGTGGATAATCATAATGAGAGTCTTAGACCATTCACACGCGCTGTACGTACGAAGCTTCGTGGCCAGATCGGCAGCACGAGCCATCTAGTTTTGCTGGTCTTCAGTTCGAGTCTCGAAACTGAGAACTTTCTCAATATATTTTTCTTTTCTTTTTTTAAAGTTTTATTTTAGATATTTTTATCCTTTAATCCCACACTTACTACGAACTTTTTTAAATCTTATACTACTAAAATAAAATTTTATGTCAAAATATTTCTATATCCAAGAGAAATTTTAGGAGTCGAGTTCACGCACATGCGCAGAATTCATTCCTATTCAAAACATTGTGCTTTTAGACCAGAATGACACCACGTTAAAACTTTTAGTGTATAATCATAATGAGAGTCTTAGACCATTCAGACGCGCTGCGGGTACGAAGCTTCGTGGCCAGATCGGCAGCACGAGCCATCTAGTTTTGCTGGTCTTCAGTTCGAGTATGGAAACTGAGAACTTTCTCAATATATTTTTCTTTTCTTTTTTCAAAGTTTTATTTTAGATATTTTTATCCTTTATTCCCACACTTACTACGAACTTTTCCAAATCTTATACTACTAAAATAAAATTTTATGTCAAAATATTTCTATATTCAAAAAGAAATTTTAGGAGTCGAGTTCACGCACATGCCCAGAAATCATTCCTATTCAAAACATTGTGCTTTTAGACCAGAATGACACCACGTTAAAACTTTTAGTGGATAATCATAATGAGAGTCTTAGACCATTCAGACGCGCTGCGGGTACGAAGCTTCGGAGCCAGATCGGCAGCACGAGCCATCTAGTTTTGCTGGTCTCCAGTTCGAGTCTCCAAACTGAGAACTTTTTCAATATATTTTTCTTTTCTTTTTTTTACATTTGTTTTAGATATTTTTATCCTTTATTAACACAATTACTACGAACCTTTCCAAATCTTATACTACTAAAATAAAATTTTATGTCAAAATATTTCTATATTCAAGAGAAATTTTAGGAGTCGAGTTCACGCACATGCGCAGAATTCATTCCTATTCAAAACATTGTGGTTTTAGACCAGAATGACACCACGTTAAAACTTTTAGTGGATAATCATAATGAGAGTCGTAGAATATTCAGACGCTCTGTGGGTTCGAAGCTTCGTGGCCAGATCGGCAGCACGTGCCATCTAGTTTTGCTGGTCTTCAGTTCGAGTCTGGAACCTGATAACTTTTTAAATATATTTTTCTTTCCTTTTTTTTAAGTTTTATTTTAGATATTTTTATCCTTTATTCCCACACTTACTACGAACTTTTCCAAATCTTATACTACTAAAATAAAATTTTATGTCAAAATATTTCTATATTCAAGAGAAATTTTAGGAGTTCACGCACATGCGCAGAATTCATTCCTATTCAAAACATTGTGCTTTTAGACCAGAATGACACCACGTGAAAACTTTTAGTGGATAATCATAATGAGAGTCTTAGACCATTCAGACGCGCTGCGGGTACGAAGATTCGTTGTCAGATCGGCAGCACGAGCCATCTAGTTTTGCTGGTCTTCAGTTCGAGTCTCGGAACTGAGAACTTTTTAAATATATTTTTCTTTTATTTTTTTTTACATTTTTTTTAGATATTTTTATCCTTTATTCCCACACTTACTACGAACTTTTCCAAATCTTATACTAGTAAAATAAAATTTTATGTCAAAATATTTCTATATTCAAGAGAAATTTTAGGAGTCGAGTTCACGCACATGCGCAGACTTCATTCCTATTCAAAACATTGTGCTTTTAGACCAGAATGACACCACGTTAAAACTTTTAGTGGATAATCATAATGAGAGTCGTAGAATATTCAGACGCTCTGTGGGTTCGAAGCTTCGTGGCCAGATCGGCAGCACGTGCCATCTAGTTTTGCTGGTCTTCAGTTCGAGTCTGGAAACTGATAACTTTTTAAATATATTTTTCTTTCCTTTTTTTTAAGTTTTATTTTAGATATTTTTATCCTTTATTCCCACACTTACTACGAACTTTTCCAAATCTTATACTACTAAAATAAAATTTTATGTCAAAATATTTCTATATTCAAGAGAAATTTTAGGAGTCGAGTTCACGCACATGCGCAGAATTCATTCCTATTCAAAACATTGTGCTTTTAGACCAGAATGACACCACGTGAAAACTTTTAGTGGATAATCATAATGAGAGTCTTAGACCATTCAGACGCGCTGCGGGTACGAAGATTCGTTGTCAGATCGGCAGCACGAGCCATCTAGTTTTGCTGGTCTTCAGTTCGAGTCTCGAAACTGAGAACTTTTTAAATATATTTTTCTTTTATTTTTTTTTTACATTTTTTTTAGATATTTTTATCCTTTATTCCCACACTTACTACGAACTTTTCCAAATCTTATACTAGTAAAATAAAATTTTATGTCAAAATATTTCTATATTCAAGAGAAATTTTAGGAGTCGAGTTCACGCACATGCGCAGAATTCATTCCTATTCAAAACATTGTGCTTTTAGACCAGAATGACACCACGTTAAAACTTTTAGTGGATAATCATAATCAGAGTCTTAGACAATTCAGACGCACTGCGGGCACGAAGCTTCGTGGCCAGATCGGCAGCACGAGCCATGTAGTTTTGCTGGTCTTCAGTTCGAGTCTCGAAACTGAGAAATTTTTCAATATATTTTTCTTTTCTTTTTTTTTACATTTTTTTTAGATATTTTTATCCTTTATTTCCACACTTACTACTAACCTTTCCAAATCTTATACTACTAAAATAAAATTTTATGTCAAAATATTTCTATATTCAAGAGAAATTTTAGGAGTCGAGTTCACGCACATGCGCAGACTTCATTCCTATTCAAAACATTGTGCTTTTAGACCAGAATGACACCACGTTAAAACTTTTAGTGGATAATCATAATGAGAGTCTTAGACCATTCAGACGCGCTGTGGGTACGAAGCTTCGTGGCCAGATCGGCAGCACGAGCCATCTAGTTTTGCTGGTCTTCAGTTCGAGTCTCGAAACTGAGAACTTTTTAAATATATTTTTCTTTTATTTTTTTTACATTTTTTTTAGATATTTTTATCCTTTATTCCCACACTTACTACGAACTTTTCCAAATCTTATACTAGTAAAATAAAATTTTATGTCAAAGTATTTCTATATTCAAGAGAAATTTTAGGAGTCGAGTTCACGCACATGCGCAGAATTCATTCCTATTCAAAACATTGTGCTTTTAGACCAGAATGACACCACGTTAAAACTTTTAGTGGATAATCATAATGAGAGTCTTAGACCATTCAGACGCGCTGCGGGCACGAAGCTTCGTGGCCAGATCGGCAGCACGAGCCATCTAATTTTGCTGGTCTTCAGTTCGAGTCTCGAAACTGAGAACTTTTTCAATATATTTTTCTTTTCTTTTTTTTACATTTTTTTTAGATATTTTTATCCTTTATTCCCACACTTACTACGAACTTTTCCAAATCTTATACTACTAAAATAAAATTTTATGTCAAAATATTTCTTTATTCAAGAGAAATTTTAGGAGTCGAGTTCACGCACATGCGCAGAATTCATTCCTATTCAAAACATTGTGCTTTTAGACCAGAATGACACCACGTTAAAACTTTTAGTGGATAATCATAATGAGAGTCTTAGACCATTCAGACGCGCTGCGGGTACGATGCTTCGTTGCCAGATCGGCAGCACGAGCCATCTAGTTTTGCTGGTCTTCAGTTCGAGTCTCGAAACTGAGAACTTTTTAAATATATTTTTCTTTTCTTTTTTTTACATTTTTTTTAGATATTTTTATCCTTTATTCCCACACTTACTACGAACTTTTCCAAATCTTATACTACTAAAATAAAATTTTATGTCAAAATATTTCTATATTCAAGAGAAATTTTAGGAGTCGAGTTCACGCACATGCGCAGAATTCATTCCTATTCAAAACATTGTGCGTTTAGACCAGAATGACACCACGTTAAAACTTTTAGTGGATAATCATAATGAGAGTCTTAGACTATTCAGACGCGCTGCGGGCACGAAGCTTCGTGGCCAGATCGGCAGCACGAGCCATCTAGTTTTGAAGGTCTTCAGTTCGAGTCTCGAAACTGAGAACTTCTTAAATATATTTTTCTTTTCTTTTCTTTACATTTTTTTTAGATATTTTTATCCTTTATTCCCAAACTTACTACGAACTTTTCCATATCTTATACTACTAAAATAATATTTTATGTCAAAATATTAATATATTCAAGAGAAATTTTAGGAGTCGAGTTCACGCACATGCGCAGAATTCATTCCTATTCAAAACATTGTGCTTTTAGACCAGAATGACACCACGTTAAAACTTTTAGTGGATAATCATAATGAGAGTCTTAGACCATTCAGACGCGCTGCGGGTACGAAGCTTCGTGGCCAGATCGGCAGCACGAGCCATCTAGTTTTGCTGGTCTTCAGTTCGAGTCTCGAAACTGAGAACTTTTTAAATATATTTTTCTTTTCTTTTTTTTACATTTTTTTAGATATTTTTATTCTTTATTCCCACACTTACTACGAACTTTTCCAAATCTTATACTACTAAAATAAAATTTTATGTCAAAATATATCTATATTCAAGAGAAATTTTAGGAGTCGAGTTCACGCACATGCGCAGAATTCATTCCTATTCAAAACATTGTGCTTTTAGACCAGAATGACACCACTTTAAATTTTTTAGTGGATAATCATAATGAGAGTCTTAGACCATTCAGACGCGCTGCGGGTACGAAGCGTCGTGGCCAGATCGGCAGCACTAGCCATCTAGTATTGCTGGTCTTCAGTTCGAGTCTCGAAACTGAGAACTTTTTAAATATATTTTTCTTTTCTTTTTTTTACATTTTTTTAGATATTTTTATCCTTTATTCCCACACTTACTACGAGTTTTTCCAAATCTTATACTACTAAAATAAAATTTTATGTCAAAATATTTCTATATTCAAGAGAAATTCTAGGAGTCCAGTTCACGCACATGCGCAGAATTCATTCCTATTCAAAACATTGTGCTTTTAGACCAGAATGACACCACGTTAAAACGTTTAGTGGATAATCATAATGAGAGTCTTAGACCATTCAGACGCGCTGCGTATACGAAGCTTCGTGGCCAGATCGGCAGCACGAGCCATCTAGTTTTGCTGGTCTTCAGTTCGAGTCTCGAAACTGAGAACTTTTTAAATATATTTTTCTTTTCTTTTTTTTACATTTTTTTTAGATATTTTTATCCTTTATTCCTACACTTACTACGAACTTTTCCAAATCTTGTACTACTAAAATAAAATTTTATGTCAAAATATTTCTATATTCAAGAGAAATTTTAGGAGTCGTGTTCACGCATATGCGCAGAATTCATTCCTATACAAAACATTGTGCTTTTAGACAAGAATGACACCACGTTAAAACTTTTAGTGGATAATCATAATAAGAGTCTTAGAATATTCAGACGCGCTCCGGGTACGAAGCTTCGTGGCCAGATCGGCAGCACGAGCCATCTAGTTTTGCTGGTCTTCAGTTCGAGTCTCGAAACTGAGAACTTTTTAAATATATTTTTCTTTTCTTTTTTTTATTTTTTTTAGATATTTTTATCCTTTATTCCCACACTTACTACGAACTTTTCCAAATCTAATACTACTAAAATAAAATTTTATGTCAAAATATTTCTATATTCAAGAGAAATTTTAGGAGTCTAGTTCACGCACATGCGCAGAATTCATTCCTATTCAAAACATTGTGCTTTTAGACCAGAATGACACCACGTTAAAACTTTTAGTGGATAATCATAATGAGAGTCTTAGACCATTCAGACGCGTTGCGGGTACGATGCTTCGAGGACAGACCGGCAGCACGAGCCATCTAGTTTTGCTGGTCTTCAGTTCGAGTCTCGAAATTGAGAACTTTTTAAATAGATTTTTCTTTTCTTTTTTTTACATTTTTTTTAGATATTTTTATCCTTTATTCCCACACTTACTACGAACTTTTCCAAATCTTATAATACTAAAATAAAATTTTATGTCAAAATATTTCTATATTCAAGAGAAATTTTAGGAGTCGAGTTCACGCACATGCGCAGAATTCATTCCTATTCAAAACATTGTGCTTTTAGACCAGAATGACACCAAGGTTAAAACTTTTAGTGGATAATCATAATGAGAGTCTTAGACCATTCAGACGCGCTGCGGGTACGAAGCTTCGTGGCCAGATCGGCACCACGAGCCATCTAGTTTTGCTGGTCATCAGTTCGAGTCTCGAAACTGAGAACTTTTTTAATTAATTTTTCTTTTCTTTTTTTTACATTTTTTTTAGATATTTTTATCCTTTATTCCCACACTTACTACGAACTTTTCCAAATCTTATACTACTAAAATAAAATTTTATGTCAAAATATTTCTATATTCAAGAGAAATTTTATTAGTCGTGTTCACGCATATGCGCAGAATTCATTCCTATTCAAAACATTGTGCTTTTAGACAAGAATGACACCACGTTAAAACTTTTAGTGGATAATCATAATAAGAGTCTTAGAATATTCAGACGCGCTCCGGGTACGAAGCTTCGTGGCCAGATCGGCAGCACGAGCCATCTAGTTTTGCTGGTCTTCAGTTCGAGTCTCGAAACTGAGAACTTTTTAAATATATTTTTCTTTTTTTTTTTTTTTTTTTTAGATATTTTTATCCTTTATTCCCACACTTACTACGAACTTTTCCAAATCTAATACTACTAAAATAAAATTTTATGTCAAAATATTTCTATATTCAAGAGAAATTTCAGGAGTCTAGTTCACGCACATGCGCAGAATTCATTCCTATTCAAAACATTGTGCTTTTAGACCAGAATGACACCACGTTAAAACTTTTAGTGGATAATCATAATGAGAGTCTTAGACCATTCAGACGCGTTGCGGGTACGATGCTTCGAGGACAGACCGGCAGCACGAGCCATCTAGTTTTGCTGGTCTTCAGTTCGAGTCTCGAAACTGAGAACTTTTTAAATAGATTTTTCTTTTCTTTTTTTTACATTTTTTTTAGATATTTTTATCCTTTATTCCCACACTTACTACGAACTTTTCCAAATCTTATACTACTAAAATAAAATTTTATGTCAAAATATTTCTATATTCAAGAGAAATTTTAGGAGTCGAGTTCACGCACATGCGCAGAATTCATTCCTATTCAAAACATTGTGCGTTTAGACCAGAATGACACCACGTTAAAACTTTTAGTGGATAATCATAATGAGAGTCTTAGACTATTCAGACGCGCTGCGGGCACGAAGCTTCGTGGCCAGATCGGCAGCACGAGCCATCTAGTTTTGAAGGTCTTCAGTTCGAGTCTCGAAACTGAGAACTTCTTAAATATATTTTTCTTTTCTTTTCTTTACATTTTTTTTTAGATATTTTTATCCTTTATTCCCAAACTTACTACGAACTTTTCCATATCTTATACTACTAAAATAATATTTTATGTCAAAATATTTCTATATTCAAGAGAAATTTTAGGAGTCGAGTTCACGCACATACGCAGAATTCATTCCTATTCAAAACATTGTGCTTTTAGACCAGAATGACACCACGTTAACACTTTTAGTGGATAATCATAATGAGAGTCTTAGACCATTCAGACGCGCTGCGGGTACGAAGCTTCGTGGCCAGATCGGCAGCACGAGCCATCTAGTTTTGCTGGTCTTCAGTTCGAGTCTCGAAACTGAGAACTTTTTAAATATATTTTTCTTTTCTTTTTTTTACATTTTTTTAGATATTTTTATTCTTTATTCCCACACTTACTACGAACTTTTCCAAATCTTATACTACTAAAATAAAATTTTATGTCAAAATATATCTATATTCAAGAGAAATTTTAGGAGTCGAGTTCACGCACATGCGCAGAATTCATTCATATTCAAAACATTGTGCTTTTAGACCAGAATGACACCACTTTAAATTTTTTAGTGGATAATCATAATGAGAGTCTTAGACCATTCAGACGCGCTGCGGGTACGAAGCGTCGTGGCCAGATCGGCAGCACTAGCCATCTAGTATTGCTGGTCTTCAGTTCGAGTCTCGAAACTGAGAACTTTTTAAATATATTTTTCTTTTCTTTTTTTTACATTTTTTTAGATATTTTTATCCTTTATTCCCACACTTACTACGAGTTTTTCCAAATCTTATACTACTAAAATAAAATTTTATGTCAAAATATTTCTATATTCAAGAGAAATTCTAGGAGTCCAGTTCACGCACATGCGCAGAATTCATTCCTATTCAAAACATTGTGCTTTTAGACCAGAATGACACCACGTTAAAACGTTTAGTGGATAATCATAATGAGAGTCTTAGACCATTCAGACGCGCTGCGTATACGAAGCTTCGTGGCCAGATCGGCAGCACGAGCCATCTAGTTTTGCTGGTCTTCAGTTCGAGTCTCGAAACTGAGAACTTTTTAAATATATTTTTCTTTTCTTTTTTTTACATTTTTTTTAGATATTTTTATCCTTTATTCCTACACTTACTACGAACTTTTCCAAATCTTGTACTACTAAAATAAAATTTTATGTCAAAATATTTCTATATTCAAGAGAAATTTTAGGAGTCGTGTTCACGCATATGCGCAGAATTCATTCCTATACAAAACATTGTGCTTTTAGACAAGAATGACACCACGTTAAAACTTTTAGTGGATAATCATAATAAGAGTCTTAGAATATTCAGACGCGCTGCGGGCACGAAGCTTCGTGGCCAGATCGGCAGCACGAGCCATCTAGTTTTGAAGGTCTTCAGTTCGAGTCTCGAAACTGAGAACTTCTTAAATATATTTTTCTTTTCTTTTCTTTACATTTTTTTTTAGATATTTTTATCCTTTATTCCCAAACTTACTACGAACTTTTCCATATCTTATACTACTAAAATAATATTTTATGTCAAAATATTTCTATATTCAAGAGAAATTTTAGGAGTCGAGTTCACGCACATACGCAGAATTCATTCCTATTCAAAACATTGTGCTTTTAGACCAGAATGACACCACGTTAACACTTTTAGTGGATAATCATAATGAGAGTCTTAGACCATTCAGACGCGCTGCGGGTACGAAGCTTCGTGGCCAGATCGGCAGCACGAGCCATCTAGTTTTGCTGGTCTTCAGTTCGAGTCTCGAAACTGAGAACTTTTTAAATATATTTTTCTTTTCTTTTTTTTACATTTTTTTAGATATTTTTATTCTTTATTCCCACACTTACTACGAACTTTTCCAAATCTTATACTACTAAAATAAAATTTTATGTCAAAATATATCTATATTCAAGAGAAATTTTAGGAGTCGAGTTCACGCACGTGCGCAGAATTCATTCATATTCAAAACATTGTGCTTTTAGACCAGAATGACACCACTTTAAATTTTTTAGTGGATAATCATAATGAGAGTCTTAGACCATTCAGACGCGCTGCGGGTACGAAGCGTCGTGGCCAGATCGGCAGCACTAGCCATCTAGTATTGCTGGTCTTCAGTTCGAGTCTCGAAACTGAGAACTTTTTAAATATATTTTTCTTTTCTTTTTTTTACATTTTTTTAGATATTTTTATCCTTTATTCCCACACTTACTACGAGTTTTTCCAAATCTTATACTACTAAAATAAAATTTTATGTCAAAATATTTCTATATTCAAGAGAAATTCTAGGAGTCCAGTTCACGCACATGCGCAGAATTCATTCCTATTCAAAACATTGTGCTTTTAGACCAGAATGACACCACGTTAAAACGTTTAGTGGATAATCATAATGAGAGTCTTAGACCATTCAGACGCGCTGCGTATACGAAGCTTCGTGGCCAGATCGGCAGCACGAGCCATCTAGTTTTGCTGGTCTTCAGTTCGAGTCTCGAAACTGAGAACTTTTTAAATATATTTTTCTTTTCTTTTTTTTACATTTTTTTTAGATATTTTTATCCTTTATTCCTACACTTACTACGAACTTTTCCAAATCTTGTACTACTAAAATAAAATTTTATGTCAAAATATTTCTATATTCAAGAGAAATTTTAGGAGTCGTGTTCACGCATATGCGCAGAATTCATTCCTATACAAAACATTGTGCTTTTAGACAAGAATGACACCACGTTAAAACTTTTAGTGGATAATCATAATAAGAGTCTTAGAATATTCAGACGCGCTCCGGGTACGAAGCTTCGTGGCCAGATCGGCAGCACGAGCCATCTAGTTTTGCTGGTCTTCAGTTCGAGTCTCGAAACTGAGAACTTTTTAAATATATTTTTCTTTTCTTTTTTTTATTTTTTTTAGATATTTTTATCCTTTATTCCCACACTTACTACGAACTTTTCCAAATCTAATACTACTAAAATAAAATTTTATGCCAAAATATTTCTATATTCAAGAGAAATTTTAGGAGTCTAGTTCACGCACATGCGCAGAATTCATTCCTATTCAAAACATTGTGCTTTTAGACCAGAATGACACCACGTTAAAACTTTTAGTGGATAATCATAATGAGAGTCTTAGACCATTCAGACGCGTTGCGGGTACGATGCTTCGAGGACAGACCGGCAGCACGAGCCATCTAGTTTTGCTGGTCTTCAGTTCGAGTCTCGAAACTGAGAACTTTTTAAATAGATTTTTCTTTTCTTATTTTTACATTTTTTTTAGATATTTTTATCCTTTATTCCCACACTTACTACGAACTTTTCCAAATCTTATAATACTAAAATAAAATTTTATGTCAAAATATTTCTATATTCAAGAGAAATTTTAGGAGTCGAGTTCACGCACATGCGCAGAATTCATTCCTATTCAAAACATTGTGCTTTTAGACCAGAATGACACCAAGGTTAAAACTTTTAGTGGATAATCATAATGAGAGTCTTAGACCATTCAGACGCGCTGCGGGTACGAAGCTTCGTGGCCAGATCGGCACCACGAGCCATCTAGTTTTGCTGGTCATCAGTTCGAGTCTCGAAACTGAGAACTTTTTAAATTAATTTTTCTTTTCTTTTTTTTACATTTTTTTTAGATATTTTTATCCTTTATTCCCACACTTACTACGAACTTTTCCAAATCTTATACTACTAAAATAAAATTTTATGTCAAAATATTTCTATATTCAAGAGAAATTTTAGGAGTCGTGTTCACGCATATGCGCAGAATTCATTCCTATTCAAAACATTGTGCTTTTAGACAAGAATGACACCACGTTAAAACTTTTAGTGGATAATCATAATAAGAGTCTTAGAATATTCAGACGCGCTCCGGGTACGAAGCTTCGTGGCCAGATCGGCAGCACGAGCCATCTAGTTTTGCTGGTCTTCAGTTCGAGTCTCGAAACTGAGAACTTTTTAAATATATTTTTCTTTTCTTTTTTTTATTTTTTTTAGATATTTTTATCCTTTATTCCCACACTTACTACGAACTTTTCCAAATCTAATACTACTAAAATAAAATTTTATGTCAAAATATTTCTATATTCAAGAGAAATTTTAGGAGTCTAGTTCACGCACATGCGCAGAATTCATTCCTATTCAAAACATTGTGCTTTTAGACCAGAATGACACCACGTTAAAACTTTTAGTGGATAATCATAATGAGAGTCTTAGACCATTCAGACGCGTTGCGGGTACGATGCTTCGAGGACAGACCGGCAGCACGAGCCATCTAGTTTTGCTGGTCTTCAGTTCGAGTCTCGAAACTGAGAACTTTTTAAATAGATTTTTCTTTTCTTTTTTTTACATTTTTTTTAGATATTTTTATCCTTTATTCCCACACTTACTACGAACTTTTCCAAATCTTATACTACTAAAATAAAATTTTATGTCAAAATATTTCTATATTCAAGAGAAATTTTAGGAGTCGAGTTCACGCACATGCGCAGAATTCATTCCTATTCAAAACATTGTGCTTTTAGACCAGAATGACACCACGTTAAAACTTTTAGTGGATAATCATGAGAGTCTTAGACCATTCAGACGCGCTGCGGGTACGAAGCTTCGAGGCCAGATCGGCAGCACGAGCCATCTAGTTTTGCTGGTCTTCAGTTCGAGTCTCGAAACTGAGAACTTTTTAAATATATTTTTCTTTTCTTTTTTTATTTTTTTTAGATATTTTTATCCTTTATTCCCACACTTACTACGAACTTTTCCAAATCTAATACTACTAAAATAAAATTTTATGTCAAAATATTTCTATATTCAAGAGAAATTTTAGGAGTCTAGTTCACGCACATGCGCAGAATTCATTCCTATTCAAAACATTGTGCTTTTAGACCAGAATGACACCACGTTAAAACTTTTAGTGGATAATCATAATGAGAGTCTTAGACCATTCAGACGCGTTGCGGGTACGATGCTTCGAGGACAGACCGGCAGCACGAGCCATCTAGTTTTGCTGGTCTTCAGTTCGAGTCTCGAAACTGAGAACTTTTTAAATAGATTTTTCTTTTCTTTTTTTTACATTTTTTTAGATATTTTTATCCTTTATTCCCACACTTACTACGAACTTTTCCAAATCTTATAATACTAAAACAAAATTTTATGTCAAAATATTTCTATATTCAAGAGAAATTTTAGGAGTCTAGTTCACGCACATGCGCAGAATTCATTCCTATTCAAAACATTGTGCTTTTAGACCAGAATGACACCACGTTAAAACTTTTAGTGGATAATCATAATGAGAGTCTTAGACCATTCAGACGCGTTGCGGGTACGATGCTTCGAGGAAAGACCGGCAGCACGAGCCATCTAGTTTTGCTGGTCTTCAGTTCGAGTCTCGAAACTGAGAACTTTTTAAATAGATTTTTCTTTTCTTTTTTTTACATTTTTTTTAGATATTTTTATCCTTTATTCCCACACTTACTACGAACTTTTCCAAATCTTATAATACTAAAATAAAATTTTATGTCAAAATATTTCTATATTCAAGAGAAATTTTAGGAGTCGAGTTCACGCACATGCGCAGAATTCATTCCTATCATAATGAGAGTCTTAGACCATTCAGACGCGCTGCGGGTACGAAGCTTCCTGGCCAGATCAGCAGCACGAGCCATCTAGTTTTGCTTTTCTTCAGTTCGAGTCTCGAAACTGAGAACTTTTTAAATATATTTTTCTTTTCTTTTTTTTATTTTTTTTAGATATTATATCCTGTATTCCCACACTTACTACGAACTTTTCCAAAACTAATACTACTAAAATAAAATTTTATGTCAAAATATTTCTATATTCAAGAGAAATTTTAGGAGTCGAGTTCACGCACATGCGCAGAATTCATTCCTATTCAAAACATTGTGCTTTTAGACCAGAATGACACCACGTTAAAACTTTTAGTGGATAATCATAATGAGAGTGTTAGACCATTCAGACGCGTTGCGGGTACGAAGCTTCGTGGCCAGATCGGTAGCACGAGCCATCTAGTTTTGCTGGTCTTCAGTTCGAGTCTCGAAACTGAGAACTTTTTAAATATATTTTTCTTTTCTATTTTTTACATTTTTTTTAGAAATTTTTATCCTTTATTCCCACATTTACTAAGAACTTTTCCAAATCTTATACTACTAAAATAAAATTTTATGTCAAAATATTTCTATATTCAAGAGAAATTTTAGGAGTCGAGTTCACGCACATGCGCAGAATTCATTCCTATTCAAAACATTGTGCTTTTAGACCAGAATGACACCACGTTAAAACTTTTAGTGGATAATCATAATGAGAGTGTTAGACCATTCAGACGCGTTGCGGGTACGAAGCTTCGTGGCCAGATCGGTAGCACGAGCCATCTAGTTTTGCTGGTCTTCAGTTCGAGTCTCGAAACTGAGAACTTTTTAAATATATTTTTCTTTTCTATTTTTTACATTTTTTTTAGAAATTTTTATCCTTTATTCCCACATTTACTAAGAACTTTTCCAAATCTTATACTACTAAAATAAAATTTTATGTCAAAATATTTCTATATTAAAGAGAAATTTTAGGAGTCGAGTTCACGCACATGCGCAGAATTCATTCCTATTCAAAACATTGTGCTTTTAGACCAGAATGACACCACGTTAAAACTTTTAGTGGATAATCATAATGAGAGTCTTAGACCATTCAGACGCTCTGCGAGTACGAAGCTTCGTGGCAAGATCGGCAGCACGAGCCATCTAGTATTGCTGGTCTTCAGTTCGAGTCTCGAAACTGAGAACTTTTTAAATATATTTTTCTTTTCTTTTTTTTATTTTTTTTAGATATTTTTATCCTTTATTCCCACACTTACTACGAACTTTTCCAAATCTTATAATACTAAAATAAAATTTTATGTCAAAATATTTCTATATTCAAGAGAAATTTTAGGAGTCGAGTTCACGCACATGCGCAGAATTCATTCCTATTCAAAACATTGTGCTTGTAGACCAGAATGACACCACGTTAAAACTTTTAGTGGATAATCATAATGAGAGTCTTAGACCATTCAGACGCTCTGCGGGTACGAAGCTTCGTGGCAAGATCGGCAGCACGAGCCATCTAGTATTGCTGGTCTTCAGTTCGAGTCTCGAAACTGAGAACTTTTTAAATATATTTTTCTTTTCTTTTTTTAATTTTTTTTAGATATTTTTATCCTTTATTCCCACACTTACTACGAACTTTTCCAAATCTTATAATACTAAAATAAAATTTTATGTCAAAATATTTCTATATTCAAGAGAAATTTTAGGAGTCGAGTTCACGCACATGCGCAGAATTCATTCCTATTCAAAACATTGTGCTTTTAGACCAGAATGACAGCACGTTAAAATTTTTAGTGGATAATCATAATGAGAGTCTTAGACCATTCAGACGCTCTGGGGGTACGAAGCTTCGTGGCCAGATCGGCAGCACGAGCCATCTAGTTCTGCTGGTCTTCAGTTCGAGTCTCGAAACTGAGAACTTTTTAAATATATTTTTCTTTTCTTTTTTTTACATTTTTTTTAGATATTTTTATCCTTTATTCCCACACTTACTACGAACTTTTCCAAATCTTATAATACTAAAATAACATTTTATGTCAAAATATTTCTATATTCAAGAGAAATTTTAGGAGTCGAGTTCACGCACATGCGCAGAATTCATTCCTATTGAAAACATTGTGCTTTTAGACCAGAATGACACCACGTTAAAACTTTTAGTGGATAATCATAATGAGAGTGTTAGACCATTCAGACGCGCTGCGGGTACGAAGCTTCGTGGCCAGATCGGCAGCGCGAGCCATCTAGTTTTGCTGGTCTCCAGTTCGAGTCTCGAAACTGAGAACTTTTTCAATATATTTTTCTTTTCTTTTTTTTACATTTTTTTTAGATATTTTTATCCTTTATTCCCATACTTACTACGAACTTTTCCAAATCTTATACTACAAAAATAAAATGTTATGTCAAAATATTTCTATATTCAAGAGAAATTTTAGGAGTCGAGTTCACGCACATGCGCAGAATTCAGTCCTATTCAAAACATTGTGCTTTTAGACCAGAATGACACCACGTTAAAACTTTTAGTGGATAATCATAATGAGAGTGTTAGACCATTCAGACGCGCTGCGGGTACGAAGCTTCGTGGCCAGATCGGCAGCACGAGCCATCTAGTTTTGCTGGTCTTCAGTTCGAGTCTCGAAACTGAGAACTTTTTAAATATAATTTTCTTTTCTTTTTTTTACGTTTTTTTTAGATATTTTTATCCTTTATTCCCACACTTACTACGAACTTTTCCGAATCTTATACTAATAAAATAAAATTTTATGTCAAAATATTTCTATATTCAAGAGAAATTTTAGGAGTCGAGTTCACGCACATGCGCAGTATTCATTCCTATTTAAAACATTGTGCTTTTAGACCAGAATGACACCACGTTAAAACTTTTAGTGGATAATCATAATGAGAGTCTTAGACCATTCAGACGCGCTGCGGGTACGAAGCTTCGTGGCCAGATCGGCAGCACGAGCCATCTAGTATTGCTGGTCTTCAGTTCGAGTCTCGAAACTGAGAACTTTTTAAATATATTTTTCTTTTCTTTTTTTTATTTTTTTTAGATATTTTTATCCTTTATTCCCACACTTACTACGAACTTTTCCAAATCTTATAATACTAAAATAAAATTTTATGTCAAAATATTTCTATATTCAAGAGAAATTTTAGGAGTCGAGTTCACGCACATGCGCAGAATTCATTCCTATTCAAAACATTGTGCTTGTAGACCAGAATGACACCACGTTAAAACTTTTAGTGGATAATCATAATGAGAGTCTTAGACCATTCAGACGCTCTGCGGGTACGAAGCTTCGTGGCAAGATCGGCAGCACGAGCCATCTAGTATTGCTGGTCTTCAGTTCGAGTCTCGAAACTGAGAACTTTTTAAATATATTTTTCTTTTCTTTTTTTAATTTTTTTTAGATATTTTTATCCTTTATTCCCACACTTACTACGAACTTTTCCAAATCTTATAATACTAAAATAAAATTTATGTCAAAATATTTCTATATTCAAGAGAAATTTTAGGAGTCGAGTTCACGCACATGCGCAGAATTCATTCCTATTCAAAACATTGTGCTTTTAGACCAGAATGACACCACGTTAAAACTTTTAGTGGATAATCATAATGAGAGTCTTAGACCATTCAGACGGTCTTCGGGTACGAAGCTTCGTGGCAAGATCGGCAGCACGAGCCATCTAGTATTGCTGGTCTTCAGTTCGAGTCTCGAAACTGAGAACTTTTTAAATATATTTTTCTTTTCTTTTTTTAATTTTTTTTAGATATTTTTATCCTTTATTCCCACACTTACTACGAACTTTTCCAAATCTTATAATACTAAAATAAAATTTTATGTCAAAATATTTCTATATTCAAGAGAAATTTTAGGAGTCGAGTTCACGCACATGCGCAGAATTCATTCCTATTCAAAACATTGTGCTTTTAGACCAGTATGACAGCACGTTAAAATTTTTAGTGGATAATCATAATGAGAGTCTTAGACCATTCAGACGCTCTGGGGGTACGAAGCTTCGTGGCCAGATCGGCAGCACGAGCCATCTAGTTCTGCTGGTCTTCAGTTCGAGTCTCGAAACTGAGAACTTTTTAAATATATTTTTCTTTTCTTTTTTTTACATTTTTTTTAGATATTTTTATCCTTTATTCCCACACTTACTACGAACTTTTCCAAATCTTATAATACTAAAATAACATTTTATGTCAAAATATTTCTATATTCAAGAGAAATTTTAGGAGTCGAGTTCACGCACATGCGCAGAATTCATTCCTATTGAAAACATTGTGCTTTTAGACCAGAATGACACCACGTTAAAACTTTTAGTGGATAATCATAATGAGAGTGTTAGACCATTCAGACGCGCTGCGGGTACGAAGCTTCGTGGCCAGATCGGCAGCGCGAGCCATCTAGTTTTGCTGGTCTCCAGTTCGAGTCTCGAAACTGAGAACTTTTTCAATATATTTTTCTTTTCTTTTTTTTACATTTTTTTTAGATATTTTTATCCTTTATTCCCATACTTACTACGAACTTTTCCAAATCTTATACTACAAAAATAAAATGTTATGTCAAAATATTTCTATATTCAAGAGAAATTTTAGGAGTCGAGTTCACGCACATGCGCAGTATTCATTCCTATTCAAAACATTGTGCTTTTAGACCAGAATGACACCACGTTAAAACTTTTAGTGGATAATCATAATGAGAGTCTTAGACCATTCAGACGCGCTGCGGGTACGAAGCTTCGTGGCCAGATCGGCAGCACGAGCCATCTAGTTTTGCTGGTCTTCAGTTCGAGTCTCGAAACTGAGAACTTTTTAAATATATTTTTCTTTTCTTTTTTTTACATTTTTTTAAGATATTTTTATCCTTTATTCCCACACTTACTACGAACTTTTCCAAATCTTATACTACTAAAATAAAATTTTATGTCAAAATATTTCTATATTCAAGAGAAATTTTAGGAGTCGAGTTCACGCACATGCGCAGAATTCATTCCTATTCAAAACATTGTGCTTTTAGACCAGAATGACACCACGTTAAAACTTTTAGTGGATAATCATAATGAGAGTGTTAGACCATTCAGACGCGCTGCGGGTACGAAGCTTCGTGGCCAGATCGGCAGCGCGAGCCATCTAGTTTTGCTGGTCTCCAGTTCGAGTCTCGAAACTGAGAACTTTTTCAATATATTTTTCTTTTCTTTTTTTTACATTTTTTTTAGATATTTTTATCCTTTATTCCCATACTTACTACGAACGTTTCAAAATCTAATACTACTAAAATAAAATTTTATGTCAAAATATTTCTATATTCAAGAGAAATTTTAGGAGTCGAGTTCACGCACATGCGCAGAATTCAGTCCTATTCAAAACATTGTGCTTTTAGACCAGAATGACACCACGTTAAAACTTTTAGTGGATAATCATAATGAGAGTGTTAGACCATTCAGACGCGCTGCGGGTACGAAGCTTCGTGGCCAGATCGGCAGCACGAGCCATCTAGTTTTGCTGGTCTTCAGTTCGAGTCTCGAAACTGAGAACTTTTTAAATATAATTTTCTTTTCTTTTTTTTACGTTTTTTTTAGATATTTTTATCCTTTATTCCCACACTTACTACGAACTTTTCCGAATCTTATACTAATAAAATAAAATTTTATGTCAAAATATTTCTATATTCAAGAGAAATTTTAGGAGTCGAGTTCACGCACATGCGCAGTATTCATTCCTATTCAAAACATTGTGCTTTTAGACCAGAATGACACCACGTTAAAACTTTTAGTGGATAATCATAATGAGAGTCTTAGACCATTCAGACGCGCTGCGGGTACGAAGCTTCGTGGCCAGATCGGCAGCACGAGCCATCTAGTTTTGCTGGTCTTCAGTTCGAGTCTCGAAACTGAGAACTTTTTAAATATATTTTT